>NC_081420.1:22898134-22984565 GCF_949786415.1 Peromyscus eremicus | reverse complement strand
AAATGATCTTGTTATTGAGGAGCTGGTTTCATTTTAGCTTTTCCTGATCCAAATTTTCCTCTAGTCTTGTTCTTAAAGCTTTCACAGGCATGGTCCCAGGGCTGGCTAGACACTCCCCCAAACGTACCGTTTCCTAATTATGGGTCCCCCCCCCCAGCCCACTTCATTCCAGTGAGGGCTTGATCCAAGAAGTTGGACCTACCTGATCATATGTCATGATGAAAAGGGAGAAGAAACTCAAGCCAGGCCTGAAAGCAAAGGCCTGTGATCCCAGGACAGGCAGGGGCAGGCCAAGAGCAAGCTTTCAAGGTCATCTTCAGCCCCAGAGGGAGCCACCCTGGGGTATGTGAGACCTCACCTCAACACCCCAAAAAGAGAAACGCATTCAGTTTCCATCCCATGAACATCAGGGGAGCCTTCAAGCGTTGTTTGAACTTTGAAGAAAGAGCTTCGGTTTGGGAGGGCCTGTTATTCCTGGTATTTGGAGGAAACACCTTGCCTTTTTTAAAGCATTGTCTTGTTGAACATTTTCATTCAACTGGCTGTGGAAGGGGGAATGAGAAAAAGGGAGACTCTGCCATGTTTAGTAAGTGTGCTCTCCCCTCCTCACTGGGCATTCTTAGCCCTTGTCATCCTGATAGTTCATGCTGACCTCCTTCCCAAAATGCTTAGTGTTTCTTCTGAACTCATTGACCATGTAGGTGCAGGGACAAAAGAGGGCCAGTGAGCTAAGCAAATGAATACGAATTTTAAAACCATTCTCCAGACAATCATTATGGTTGGGATGTCCAGAGAAATCATCCTTTCCTTACTTGCAGTCATTGACAAAGTTAATGCAGTCTAGCAAAGGATAAGCCCCATTTTCTAGGTCCTGGAGGAATCAACCCCTCCCCACCCACCACCCCCACCTTTTGCTTTCCATCCCAAAGCCTGAACAGTTTAGAGGCTTAAGGAAGCATGTTTCCAAACATGTGCTAAAATGTGATTATGGAAATTGGCTTGAAACACCTAGGCATTGACTTGACTCAACTGTGCGATATTTTCAGGCGCCCCCAACAGTTTCTTCGGATTTAGGAAATAGGCCAGTGGGATCGACATTGAATATCCATGCACCTATGAAGACCTCACCAGAGCAAGTACTTCAGCCTAAGAGTGCACAAGCAGGAGCGCTGCATGAAAGCTCCAGGGAATTTCCTGACTTAAAGACATGCTGCATTCTAAATCCGCAGGATGAGAGGTGTGCCCATTAGCACAGCCTCCTTCCTCTTGATTATCATGAAATAAATTGTCACAGAAAGAAACTACCCATGTCCTGGAACTCGGTCTCGACGTGGGATGGTTTGGGGTTTGAAATCTGTTCTTTACCCCACGCTCTCATTTTACATGCTAGCAGCAAAGCTTTCTCCTAACAGAACTACAGTGGCTTCTGCCTGGGTATTTGCATAATAATTGCTACACAAAACCAAACTTCATGTTTCCTTTTATATATTTGCTTTTGTATTTTTTTTCCTCCAGTATAAAAAGAATAATTTTTAATCTGCTTCTCGGGTCTTTTCTAGAGCTTTTTTCACTCCATCCCCACCCCCTTCTCTTCTCCAAAAGCTCAGAATACAGTTAAAACATTGAATAATAGAGTGTGGGTGTGCGCAGCGTTCACATTTACCAAGAGGGTGGGATCATCAGGTAGAAACGGCCACATACAACTTTTATTGGCGCCTGTTACTGGCAACCGAAGAGATATGATATGTACATGGAAATCAGCCCCAGGAATTTCTGTCTCAGCTTTCAGAGGCAGAGCCCACCAGTGGTGTCCTTCAGGCAGGGCCTCTCCTTACACTCTGCTGCAGGCTTTGCTGACCTAGCTTCTGCCGGCCTTTTCATCCCACCGGGCCGGCCAAACAGTACGCAGAAGCAATTCATTTCTGAGATTTCAAGGGAAAAAATAAACAAATAACTGAGATGAAACACGTTTTCCGCTTTGAATGTGACCTTTGACCTTTTCTTTCCAGTACACCTGACACCAGGGGCTTAGAAGAGTTCTGCTTTGGGTCTGGCCTGCTGATTCTGATTCATTCTCTCCCTCTCTCTCTCTCTCTCTCTCTCTCTCTCTCTCTCTCTCTCTCTCTCCCTCCCTCCCTCCCTCCCTCCCTCCCTCCCTCCCTCCCTCCCTCCCTCCCACTGAACTCTGTGAAAAGTTGTTGCTATAAACGCAGCTCCCTGCTCAGGGCCAAGGGAGGCCAGCAGAACACTCAGGGTGTTTTGTTAAATGCTCCCGTCGTTCGCACGGGCTGGGACTTGATAAAAGGAGACAGTTTTCTGAAAAGATTTGATTGAAATGGCGTGTGCCAGGGCTGATGGGAGCCAGCGAGGGACAAAGCGCAGAGAATCCATGGACACTCGAGCAATTACGCCTCCACGCTGAAGGTGGATTAGCGCGCTGGAAAGAAGCATATGTTTGGCCCGGGGCGACACTTCCCCCGGCTGAGCTTAGAGAATGGGAACGCGGAGAGCGGCTGGACCCGGAATATCAACTATCTGCGAAGCCCCCCTCCCCGGCACAGCCCAGCTTGCCTCCCCGCCCCCGTCCCCGAAAAGTCAGAGTGGGTTTTACAAAGAATAGAGAAAGAGGAAAGAAGTAGGGGGAGAGATGGAGGAGGATGAGAGAGGAGGAAGGAGGGAGGGAGGGACGGACGGACGGACGGACGGACGGATGGGTGGAAGGCGAGGGGGAAGGGGAGGGAGAATCTCAGAGGTGCAAATGGGCCAAATACCGCCTAGGGGCACCACCCAAGCCTTTTTTCTAGGGTCATCCCACTGCGACACTCAGGCTTGGCTGTGGAGACCCAGACCAAGTCGATGAATGGCATTTCCACACTATTAACTAGTTTAGGCTGGGGTGTTCTCTCAAATCGGTATTGGAAGGTGAATTAAATTGTTAAAATAAAGCAGGAGATCTTGATGGCGACCGCACAAGGCTACAGTATACAGCCAACGGACAAGGGGCGCTGGACGGGCGACGCTCCAGGTGTAGGGAAGAGAGGCCTAGGGAGAATTGTGGGGCAGATTGGTGCAATGGGCTGAGGGTTGGCAGCTCCTAGAAGGCTGTGGGAGAGAAAGGATTCCGCTCTGGGAGTAGGCCTGTGTACAGTCCTGGGCTAGAGGTGAGGGAACTTCCGTGCTGTCCTGGGTCTGGAGGAGCCAAAAAAGTTTTCCAAATCTTCCTGCAGTCATTAATTAGAGTCGGTCCTGTGAAAGGGGCCCTTAAAACCCTAACTCCAAACCTTCCAGCTCTCCCTGAACCCCATCCCCACCTCACCCACGCAGAGAAACAGTGGAGGTGGAGGCGCTGTAAAAGGGTTTCACTCCTTCCTCAGACCTGTGCTTCAGTTTAATTGAATCTAACCTGGATGCAGGTAGCAGGCAACCTCCCAGCTGCACTCTCCTAATTCTAGCTGCCCTCGAAGCCCCAACCTAGTCCCTCCTTAGCCCCGTGGGCACCCCAGGGTGGGCTCGAACCTGCCTCCCGCATTGCACCTTCACCTTTGGACCAACAAAATCGAGTTGTGAATTGTTCCCAATACAAGGAGCTCTAAGCAGGGTGGATCGGGGGTGGGGGGGTGGGGGGGGGAATCGGGAGCGACTTTAGCAGGAGTGCCTCTCAATAGGCCTGTCCTGGGAAGGCTGAATAAAACCCCGCCAGGGGTGCACAAGGTACCGCCCCCTCCCAGGACAATCCCCTTCAGGAGACAAAAAGCGCAGCCTAGACTTGGGGCTCCAAAAAAGACAAGGGGCATCCTGAAATAGGATTTGGTAGCTGACAAAGCAAACGGAAATTTGATCCTAGCATTAACTCTGTGCCTCAGGAAAAAAAAATTATTTTAAGCTGTATTAGCTAAATTTAGTTTGACCGTGTGTGTGTGTGTGTGTGTGTGTGTGTGTGTGTGTGTGTGTTCCATATCCCCAGGATATGTTGGAGTTTTAAAGAGTGACGATCTAGAGAGTACCCAGAGATTTATTCCTAGACAAAAACAGTGGCCCAGGCTGGTAAAGCTGAGAACCTGGTTGACTGGGAACTTCAGCCCAATGGATGGGATCACTTAAGAGGGTTTGTATTTAAGATTGTTACTGGAACTCAAAAGATGGAGGTTGCCTTTGTCTGGTTTTGGTTCTGGAATGCTGCTGATGGACCTGCGCGCCTCCAGAGCTAGCAAAGTGCTCTACCACTGAGCTACCTCCTCAGCTGCAAAACACGACCTTTAGCACGGTTTGAGTCACTTTAAAAAAAAAAAAAAAAAGAAAGAAAAGAAAAGAAAATCCTTCCTTGCAATTGAAAATATCCCCACTCCTAAGTTAACGTTAGAGTGGAAATGGAAAGTCCATCTGCAAAGCTCAAGTTTAGTAGAATTGCTCTTCCTGTGAAGGAGGGAGAGGGAGCAAGACCTGCTCAGGGTATGGAAACCTCTTCTCCTTCAGCCTTCCGTTAGTCCAGTTTACCCCGGCACTGTTAACATTGCTGTTTTGTTCAGAAAGAAACGTGCTCTGTGAAACTAAGTTGCGGCTGCTCCCTTCCTGCCATGAGAGACAAAAGAAAAGTACAACCTTGCACATGAATAACACATAAGTTCTGTTTTTTGAGCCCCCCAACTCATCCTATAACTCCATTTCCTTCCTCTTTTTATACACAGCAGACTTTTTATCTTAAACATGGGAACTTTCCACATAGCTGAATTACACAGTTTTCGGGCTCAGCATAGTCCTTTCTCCCCACTCTATAGACAACTCTGCAGTCCAGTTATTTCTTTGGAGATAGCATGGTTTGGTTGGGAATATATCTGGTCTATGTCCACACATCAATGTTTCATTTAATTGTACTGCTCACTCATTTATAAATTGTCTCTCTTGACTTAGCTCATCCCTACTTTCAGAGAGGCAGTTAACTCAATATTGATCATTAACACCTTTAGTTCTGACTCATGGTTAACTTGGTCTTCGGGGTTATTAAAGATGAGCTTCTCCTAGAAGGAATACTCAAGAGGAATACACTTTCAGTTTCTAGTCCCAGGTGAGTTGAAGGGAGGACAGTGTCATTAAGAATAACAGGAAGCTGAGGTGACATATTTGTTCAGTTCAGCTGTTCAGCCAAGTTTAGTATAGAAAAGTATGGTTTATTGAAAGTTACAAGGACAGATATTCCAACACATCCTAAGACAGGATGCAGAGGTGTGGGAGGTGCTGTCACTTGCTCAGATTTTATTCTTCCAGGGTGGAGTGATTGACCTTTTCTGGGAGTTGACTTTTGTGTTCATGGATTTTCTCTCTCTCCCTCCTTCCTTTCTCCCCTCCCTCGCTCTTCTCATCCAGCAGTTAACAATAAGGAAACATGGATCTGTTTCTTCAAGTCTCCACTTTGGATAAACAAATAAACAAGAGCAAATTTCAACCATCTTGTCTTGGTCACGGCCATCTCTACACCTGTATGTAACTCAAGGAATGGAAATGCTGGTTATTTATGTTGTTACTTCTGCCTCTCGGATCTCTAGTGAGTTGACCTGATTTTTATAGCCCTTTTACCCAGGCAACAAAGGTTCTTCCCCACTCAGCCTTCCCTCCACCCCATCACTGAGTGGCTTAAAAGATCTGTAACTGGGCTGAAGCAGCTGTTGGCTTCATGCCCTCCTCTAACTTGATTATTCTTTGGACACGTTAGGCAAGCATTAGTGATTGATAATGACGCTAATTAACCCCTTTCCTTTCCAAAGAGTAAACGGCTGCCAGCAGGATGCTGCAAACAATAAATATAAAACACTGCATACATCAATATCTGCTTAAAGCACAACTTCATCTGGGCACATGCAACTGGACTGCTTTGCTTAACAGTTTCTATTTATTCACGCATTTCTCAAAAGCCCGAGGGTGGGAGGCAGGGGAAGAGCTAGAGTTAAGAAGGTAGCCTGTGACTTTAAGACCACAAAATGTTGTGTACCTGTCCAGCAAAGTAAAACTCTGATAGAAACCATGCAGGTCATTTTTTTTTTTTTTAATTTCAAGTCTATACTTTAAAAATGAAAGAATTCAGCTTTGTTTTTAACCTACTTAAACTTAAAACATGGCTAATGACCACATGATTTTTTTTTCTTTATGAGGAAACTCTCCTCCCTTACATAGAATTATTGTGAACACCCTTTGGGTTGAAGGAACTGGGCAGCATTGTTTATTAGAGTAGATAAAATTTGAATTTTAAGCAGGATTTGAGGGAATCCAGGTAAATTGGATTTGATTGTGCAGTCTAACATAACCTGAGTTGTAAAGAAACGTACATTAAATTTGGAATTTTGATAAATGAATATTCCTAGCAAGTGAATAAAATGTATTCAATTAACTAAAACCCTGTGCACTTCTGAACTGAAGTGGAATCGACTGTAATTGATTTATCTGAAACCAGAGGTTAAGGACTGAATTAGCTAAGTACAACTGGGTATTTCAGCCACTGACTTCTCAAATGTCAAATCCCTTCTATTTTAAATATTATTTCAGCTGCGGGGCATTGCAGTCCTGATGGTAGGTCCATCAAGAACACAAATTGTATTAATATTCGATTTTGGGGAAAAGTGGGTTGGATTGTGATTTTTTTTAAAGGGTGTTGAAGTATAGAGGGGGTGACTCTGACTAGTCACCTAGAAAGAGCATTGTGTTTCCATGAAAATTGGGTGTGGTAATTAGCATAGCCTGGCGAGCATCTTTTTAATTCAACTATGTATCCTGATTTGGTTTAATCCAAAGAGAATCTTTGTCGTTAGCATATAAACACCAGACCTGTCAAGCAATCCTCACATGTTTGGGAGGGTTCAGTTACAAGAGAAAAGCCAAAATTCACATAGCCCTTGGTTAGCTCAATTAAAGAAAAAAAAAATTTTTTTTGTAATCACCTCCTGTATCCCATTCCTCTTAAATGTACATTAGCTCCTTTAAATTTTCTTGTTTAGAAACAGTGGCAATATCATGAGCCCAACTACAGAATAAAAATTACTGATTCTCTGCATTTGAAAACCATTGTTTATTTTTACCTCACCCTGTTCCAGCCACCATTTCCTTTCTATCTTTCTTGGGATGCAAAGATTATATTGGGTTCAGGTTTTCCAACATAACAAGCATCTGTAAATCCAGATATGAATGAATGGTATTTAATAAGATTGTTTTCGTTTTAAAATGAGTATTTATGTGTCATTGGAGAAAGAGCAGCAAAGTACGGCTGTTTATGAATGCTATTGTGCCTGAGGTTAGGATCCCCCACACAATCTGAGATGCAGCCAAGAAAAACAGTCCTGATAGACAATGCTTCACTTCACCTGCTACGACGCTGTGTGCATTTCATTTCTGTCAACAGTATGTACAGTTAGGGTTCATTCGCCTCATTATTTTGTTACATCTACGTTACAGTTAACCAGTCTCTCTAGGAAATAATAAATAACCGCTTTAAAAAACAATTGCCGCGTTGCGTTATGAGAATACACTTTCCATTTGAATTTTTTTTTAACCCACCATTGTTATGAATTCTCTGGCTTTGGAAAATAGAATTTAGACCCCACCAACTCTGGTTGGTTTGTGGAGATTGATTTTACACTGCCTTCCAAAGGAGATTAGAAGGAAAAGGTCGCAAAACGGACACTCCGGAAAGACCTTTGCCTTCCTAGTCTTCGGCGTGCCAAAACACAGGAGCACAAGTCATTTCTTCTCAGCGTGCCCATCTACACAGCTTCCCTCTAAGCCTTCCACCTAGCCAACCTCTGTATCTCTGTTAAAATATATATTTTTTTACAATGCTGTAAGTCAAATAAAAATAAAAAGCCACCTCATTTCCAAGGCAAAGAATTACAAATTCCATTTACAAAAGCTCTGAATTCGCCATCTTCCTGTGCAAGAAGGTCCTTCCTTCCCCCAGAGCAGGCACACAGTCCTGTTATTGTGGAAGACAGATAGGAAAGCTTTGCAGGGCGGCCCTCCCCCACCCCCTCTACCCCACTTCTGAGGCGGTTTGTGTTTCTAAAAGGTCCAAGGAGGAACCAGTCCAGATCGAAAGGGGTGTGCTTGCTTTTGGGGTGGGGGGGAGTGATTGAAAATTCTAGGGATCCATCTACTTCGCCACTCCCCTCTACTGGCTCCAGTAGTGAATTCATCTCCAAATGAAATATTAAAGCAAATGGGGGCAATTGGCCTCTCTTTCTGTGTTCCACGTGTATTTCTGCCACCTTCTCTCCTCCCAGAAAAATAGGGTTAGCTTAAGCCATGAAAGCCTATGCAAACAAGTGAAGGCTGAAATGGCCATCTCCTTTGTACTAATGAAGTAATCATTTCAATTTCAGTTTTCTTCTGAGACAGATTGGAATGCAGTTACAGGAAGAGAGGTCTTCTGTTCTTCCACTTATCACCAGCTTCGTCATTCCTAATGTTTAGTTCTGAGAGTTTAAAATATTTTGGCTTCCAAAATGCAAATGAAAACCTAAAGGATCAACATAAATAAAATAAAACTTTATTTTTAATAATAAAGTTAATGCTCCCAGTCAGGAAGCAATAGTATGTCATTCCTTTAGCAGTACAAACAATCTTTTATCCAAAAGAATACATTGGGTTTTATTGTGTCATTTGTCTGAATACAGACTCAGTGGAATATCTAAATGATACCCTGCTCTGAACTCCAAGTTGAAAGTAAGTTTTTATTATACTTGAGGGAAACAATGGGTTCAGCTGCTTATTGCAAAGAGCAATTGCCAAGGGAGAGTTAAACTCAATTACTGTAACCATACTGAATAAAAAATACTGCCAAGAACAAAAATACGCCTGGGTAAAGACAGCCACTGAATAAAAAAAATCGACAGAAAGCGTATCAAATATTTATTTATCTGGGCAACAAAGGACTATGATACATTGACAGGCATGGAAACTGCTGCCAGTGCGGCCCAACACAGTACATCTAGAAGTGCTTCCAATGTGGCCAGTGAAGACACAGAATACCAGGTGTCCCCAATGCTTGAAGGTGAACAAAAAGAGAGAGGGAGGGAGAGAGAGCACAGAGAAATCCCTAACCCTTGGTTTAAAGACAATATTCGTTTATTGCTCAGAGGACGCTTTTAGGGAGGACAGTGAACTCAAATAAACTTTATTTTTCTCCCCATGATACCATGGGAGGGTTATCAAACCGCTCCATTAAAAAAAAAAAAAAAATCTTTCCAGTGTCCCAATGTCACTCGGTTCTCCTTTGAGTTCAATGAAAAGCTAAATGTAATACTAATTATATATAAAATTTTATTTTACTTTAAAAAAAGTTTTGTTCAGCTGTTTCAATGTCATCATTAACATGCTACCAAGGGGCTAAATTCATGAATTCCAGAAGGGGAGGGGGATCACCCAAACCCTGGATTTCTAAGTAAGTAAAACCACATGAGGAACTAATAGGGAGGACCCAAAACCCACTAAACAGGAGGTAAACGAGATCACCAGATAAATAAAAAAAAAAAAAGGTTTAAAACAGACTCACCATATTTACAAATCCCATTAAATTACACATAAATAAATATATACAGAGACGCGAACACTGATTCCCTTATAGAAGTGGATTGTGTCATCAGAGGAAGTTCAAGTGGGCACCTTGCAGAGACAACTCCTACAACTGAAGACAGGACATAGAACTTCTGTATTTGTGTTCAAGTTTATTCACAATACTGATAAAAATGTCATTATCCTCTTTGCCTTTTTTTTTTTTTAAAGTATGGCTACAATCTGAAGTATGCAAGGGAAGGCGATGAGTTAGTCCCATGAAGCTCGTATACTTTTTAAAATTTTTTAACGTTCTTTTTTTTTTTAGAAAAAAAAAGTTTTAATGTTTGTTGTTGATTTGATTTAAAAAAAAAAAAAAAGAGGTTCACAAACGCGACAGAACTTCTCTTTGCTGGCTTCACGACCTGTTCTGTTCTCTTAGGCTCCAGACGAGGGTAGAGAAGGGGGTGTTGGTGCTGATGGGGAAGTTGAGGCAGGGCGCTGAGCAGACAGCGGCTGCCTGCCTCCCTGGCAGTCGAGAGAGGAGAGAGCAGTCCCGAGGACTCCGGGGACTAGGGGCGGCGCGGCAGTGGCGGCGGCGCGGCGTAGCAGCAGCAGTAGGAGTGGCTGGTCCCGGAGCTGTCACCTGCCGGGCGGGGGAGGGCGAGTGGGGGGGCGCGGGCCGGTGAGCCGGGCGGGCGGGCGCGGGGCGGGAGCAGAGCCTCACTTTCTGTGTTTCTCTTCTTTGTCACTGCTTTTGGCGCTGTTGTCCGTGTGGCTGTTGGGGTTGTTGCTGAGGTACATTTTGTCCATGGCCTTGAGGGCCTCGGTGAGATAGTTCTGCAGGGCGGTGACCGCGGCACACACCGCCGGGCTGCCGAAGCCATGGGAGATGAGGTTGAAGTGGGTCAAACAACTCTGGATGCCGGGCTCCAGGATAGGGTTGGGCCGCGAGTTCCCCAGGGGAGATCGGTCCTGAGCCAGCAGGTCAGTGAACTCTTTGCAGATCTGTCTGCAGCGGGGGGAACAGAGAGAGAGGTGAAGCTCCCAGCGGGCCTTGGGGACAGTCACCTCTGCCACCTAGCCCCCACCCCCACCCCCCTCAGGATCCAAGACCAGGCCCCTCAGAAGGATGGAGCCTGCCGCTGCTAAACTATCTCTCCCATGAATAGCCTTCCTACCTCCAAAAGACTTCCTCTTCTCTCCCCATCCCCCACCCCCCAGGCACAACAAACTTCTGCCTACATCCTTCTCACTCAGAGCAAGCACCCTGAACGTAGGAAAGCATTTTACTGGCTGGATGTGGACAAAGAAAAGTTACACCGGAAGGGAGAAACACAAGTGTCCCTCTTCAGTATTGTAGAACCAACAGTTTTGCTTTTCAAAATATCGTCACAGTCCCCCCACCCCACCCCACCCCACACACCCAGAGGAACCACAGTGACATTTGGTGGAATGGAGTCTCCTCTCATTCATCTTCTACAAACCAAATGAGGTTTGAATTTCGACAAAAAGGAAAACTTAGCTTTAAAAACAAAAAAAAAAAAAAAAAAAAAAAAACCAGCAGGGCCAGGGAGAGAGCTCACTGGATAAAGGGCTAGACCACACAGATAAATAAGGAGCTGAGTTCGGATCCCCGGAACTCGTGTAAAAGCCCAGCTTGAAGGCTTATATCTTCAACTCCTGGATGACAGGGGTGTCCCAGTGGTTTGCTGGGCAGCCAGTCTAGTCCAAATGGTGAGCTCTGGGGTCAGTGATGGACTGTCTTCAAAGAAAAATGTGGAGAGCCACAGAGAAAGAAATCCTCGGCAAGGAAGCCTGTCTGGTCAGCTCTAGCAGGGCCTTCCTGAGATGGCTACAGCCTGGGGGTGAAAGGGCAAGGAAGCATCCAAGGCCTCAGCCTCTCGATTCTCTGCTACAGTGCCCTCCAGTGACACCCGCTTTTGATAATTAAGGACTTCTAAACAAGCCTTTTAAATTTCCAGAAAACATATCAAAACAGTCATTTTCTTTTCAATCTGGAGAAGTCTATTCAGCCCAGGCACCTTCGGGAACATAAACTTGGGCCATCTTGAAACCTATTTGACAGCTTGCCTGTGGGCTAAAGTTTAGAGTATGACTGTGACTCATCTATCTGTGTGTGTGTGTGTGTGTGTGTGTGTGTGTGTGTGTGTGAGAGAGAGAGAGAGAGAGAGAGAGAGAGAGAGAGAGAGAGAGAGAGAGAAAGAGAGAGAGAGAGAGAGAAATGGAATCCAGGATTAGAGGTAAAAGTAGGGCAGATTCTGGATGGCACATTTTGCAGGTCCCAGCTTAATCTTTGCCCTTGGAGAACATACCGATAAGAGAGAAAATGTGGGCCTAGGCAAGCCTGGTTGGTACCTCTGAGGACTTGAGTCTGGTTTGTAGGAAACAACACTGTCACAAACACAGACTCTTTCAGTGAAATCCTTGCTGGGTCCCACACACATTCCCATTACTTTAAAAGTTAGCAAATAAGAAAGAAAGAGACTGAAGTGCGGGAGAACACAGGAAACACCCCGACAACCCCACTCTGTTTCCTCTTTGATACAGACTGTGCTAATTTACGTTTGTGCCCCACTTCAGAATTCACAGCAAAGCTGCTCAGTAAGAATGGAAAAGAGAAGAAAACACGAGACCAGTTTTGTTTCTTTTGACAGCGAACAGCCTAGACCCCGCAGAGGTAAATGCCTTACTTTGTAGCCAGGAGCATGTTTTTTCTTGTCACTTGCTCATTGGGATCGGAATGTTGTCGGTTGAGAAATTCCGCTACTGCTTTGGCAGGAAATTCAGTTTCGCACACGTACCCAAAGTCCCTGGCTAGGTGGACGGCTTCTCCTGGCAAGAGGTAGGAGGAGGGAAGTGAGGGCCAGAGAACGAAGAAATTGGGATCAAAGTTTCCTCTCCACACCCAACTCCCTTCCTTTTCTTTACTAAAAGCTGGAAGGAACAGAAACCCCTTGTTTTCTTACGTTAGACATTTCTTCTCTTTGAGACCAGGAGACCGTACTCATGAGCAGAAGTGCCAAGTTGGCTTACAAGGCCAAAATGGTTTGAAAATGTTAAGCCCACCCATCACCCCCTACCCATCCCCGACTGAGGTTTCCCCAACTTCTGTTTGAAAATGGCTCCGCTGTTCCAACCTCACACCTATCAACACATTCATCAATGATGTTTCATAATTACTCCTTGAGCTTTTCAGCAAGGAAACAAATGAGAGTTTACATTTTAACTTGATCACGTATAATTATCTGTTCATCCAAGCCGATTAACCGGGAGGATTTGAGGGCCACTCCACTGAGTCTGTCTGTGTTGTTGATTTTCGAATCTTTGGTTTTAATTTCCTGAACCAGTTGGTTTTTACTGCAGGGCTTCCTGCCATTAGCTCCAGCTCCGGAAGAACGCATGCGCCAATTAGAGCATCAAAGCCCTCTCGCGGAGCTTGTTTCCATAAAATGGAGCGGATCACAAACAATAACAGTTCTCCAGAAACTGCCTCTCCACGGCAGCTCTCAACCCCCAGACCCAGACCGACTCTCACGCTCCATCCTCAGCGGCCACCACCACCTTCAGGACAGAGAATTTGGGGGGTAGGATATGAGAAGCGGATTTTCTACATGCTACCATTATTTTCATATAGTGTTGCTGTATTTGAATTGTTGTCCCTGAACAATGGCTTGTTTTTGAAAAGTTACATTATCATCATCTTCAACACCATTTAACACATGGAAATCATAGAATTCCTCCTCAAAAACATTTGTTTCAGATGTTTTCTAGAAAGTTCCAAAAAACTTGGAGCCAATGGCAGGCAATATCTTCCCGAACACACTATGCAAATAAGATAAACATGCCTCATTGAAATATGAATGCTAGTTTTAAATCTGCCTGGGAATAAATCACTATCTTTCTATTTTCCTACTAACATGAGATATAATAGGCCACAAAGAAATGCACAAGAAAGCTATGTATTCACCCCAACCCTTAATCCCAACCTTACACCAACTGAGTATCAGAAAGTTAGGAACCTAGGAGGCAGGAATGTGAGTGGATTCTGGTGCCAGTTTTTGTATAACTAGACAGGAATGCCATTTTGTCTTAAGAAATTTGGAAGGGTGTGTGTGCTAAAACCTGCCTTAAGAAACTCTTTTACAATGTATCCACTGCTTTTTCTCTCTCTGTATCCAACAATCCAAATTCTAACATTGCTCCCTTTCTTCCCATTCTGGAGAAAATCAACACAGAGAAGCAAGAAGTAAGGAAGGAGATGTTTGGAAAACATCAGCCTGCAATGGCTTTTAACCCCGAGCTTCCAGGACGGTCTTAAATCAGGATGCAGGTCAAAGATTCTCACATTAATTCAGGAAGTAATGGTCACGCATTTCTCAAATGCAGATGTCAGAATAACTTAAGTGATTTACTGCTGAGTTCTTTAGAGGAGACAGGAACTTGGGGAATGTGCAGCTCTTAAATTTGTGCATTGTTTAGGTCCAATTTGTGTTGAGGACAAGGGAATTTTGTGGGAGAGTGGAAGAAGAACATAGGCATGAGTGTATCTAAATAGGCTCTGGGTTGCTTTTTGTTTGTTTTATTTTGTTTTGTTTCTTGTTTTTCCTTGACATCTCAGAATTCTGTTCATTCCAGTTACAGTTATAATCCATGGAAAGGTGAAACCACCGAAGTGCACAAGATTCACTCAAACATCTGGCCACTAAATATTATTCATTTCCCCAGACAACAGCTCCTTTCTAGTTAGCAAGTGGATTGCTTACCTTCCACTAGTGATGTAAGCAGGGTGACATTGGCAGCTTTGCGTCTCCCTGCTGGCAGATTTAATCCTATTTTGTCCAGTTTTTCTCTTAAAGATCTTCCTCCATTCTTAGACTTCGCTCTGTTTCATAAACACGGGAAGACAGGGATTTAGAAAATATTGACTTGCTCTGAAGTCATTTTGAGCACTTTCTAAAATGTGTTCTTAAAAACCAAGAAGCAGGAGAGGAGAACCTAAGGAACCGTACAGAAAGGTCATAGGAGATAAAGGCTTGTTCAACTGTAAAGCACCCACTGTATTCAGTTATTGGTGAGACTATTGTAGCAGGTTGGAAGCTTCTTGTTTTTTCAGTTCCCTGAAGACACACACACACACACACACACACACACACACACACACACACACACGCACAGTTCTGAACTCTAGAGTTGGAGGTATTCTTGAGGTCAGCTGATGACTGTGTATTTTCCCTGTTGCTACAATAACACAAACCCCAGTGGGGTCTTTAAATTGTCTTCACAAGATCTGCTGGTAGGTTGCTCCCAGTAACCGAAGTTATCATCACGCTCACATTTCCTGCTCTGGCTTTGGTCCCAATGGGAAATGCATCTCGACAACTGTTTACATGCCACGTCAGGAGCAGAACTGGAAATGTCAAAAGGATAATGGCTGATACCAGCCTTCAAATTCTTCCCTGATTTCAGAGACGATGGAGGGACTTCTAAATAGATGTCTAAATAGACTCCCATAATCAGAAAGTGGTTAAGATAAATTGTTTAAATAAAACAGCAAATTAATTAATTTCAGATTTTATTCCCTACTCAAGTGGTTCTTTAATTGTGTGGATTAGATTATACTCCCTTAGGTAAGCAGTCTCGGATACTGGTGTGGGGGAAGGGGAGGAAAAAGCAGGGGCCGAGAAAGATCCGTGGCAGTAAAGGAACTAAGGAAAAACCAAGTGACTGAACGATGGTGAGAGTCGCTGGTAGTAACTCTGCAAAACCCTCTTAGAGGATGTAGGTGGGCTGTACCCACCAAGGACCAACTCCGGGTCATTAAGACTCAGGAAGAAAGTTAGACAGTGAATTACGGGTCTTCTACGGAGAGGAGAGTAAGAGACATACTATTTGGCCAAAACTCACACTAGGCCTACAACTCACACCAATGGATAGAATCCTAAGACAGAAGGACACACAGCTGGCTCTGAGGAAAGACACCCTCTGTCTCCCTGGCCCTTGTCAAATCTTCTCTACTAAAGGGCCCACTTCACCTCAGAGAGGTGAGAATCCTGTGATAACGGATGCAGTCCCTGAGAGCGACTACATATAATGAACGGAAACTGGAAACGTGCCCTGCACACTGCCTGTCACACTTCACAGTAAATCAGAATCGTCAAAAGCTAGTGCCTCGGGTTGGGAGTAGGGGGTGCCTTCTGGAGGGAGGTGCCAGCAACCAGGGATGGGGAGGCATGCAGCAAGCGGACGTCATTCTCTTGCTTTACTTGAAAACCAGCCTCGACTCAAGGGCGGCCGGTTCCCATCAGAGACCTTCCAGTATGGCAATGCAAAGCAAGAAGCCCAGAAGTTTTCCTGAGCTTGTAACCTGTGCGCAACCAGGGAAAAGGCAGCTGCACGGCGCCCCATGGCTGCCAAGGCCGGGACTGAGCCCGCAGCAGCGAGAGCTGCGCGTGCGTGCTGGAGAAAGCCAAGTCCCCGGAGTGCGCAGGCGCGCCGCCTCACCCCCGCCTCCGGCCCCGCCCACCAGGCTCCATCCTCTCTCCTCTCCGCCCCTTTCCCTGCCGGCGTGCGGGACCGCTACCGCCCCGGCGCAGGCGCACTGGGGCCGCGTCCGCGGGGTGGGCGGGGCGGGGCGGGGTGGGCGGGGCCGAGCCTCACCTCCGCAGGACTCCGCCCAACAGCGACGCGTTGAGACACTCGGGCGGTGAGAGGCGCCGCTGTACTTCCGCCACCGTGACCTTGTACTTCGAGGTGGAGCTGAGGAGCGACAGGCGACCCGGAACTGAACAGAAGACTTCGTTGGGGTTCACCACGCCACCGAAGAGGTTGTCCTTGTTGATAGGGATGGCGGAGACGGCGTTGCTGTTGGACTTGGACAGGGACACAGGGCCTGCGGAGACAGACGCGGGCGCGTGTTGGGGGGCGGGCCGACCGCGCGCTGCTCAGCTCTGGAATCCCGCAGCGGCTTCCTGCCATCACCCTGGCCGCAAGCTGTCTAGAGACGGCTGGTGCTGTCGCTACCCCCTGGGCTCGCGGAGGGCTCCGGCGAGGTGCAGGAGATCGTGTTTGGGGACACAGCGGGTGGGTTTCCTGTGCAAACCTAGGGCAGGGTTGGTGTAGCCAGGGTTTTGCAGACGAAGGGCTCAGTGCGGCAAGAAATTGCTGTTAAAACCAGCGGATAGTTTCGATGGCTCCCGCTGCCGGTAAATGAGCATTAGCTGGCAAGTGGTGGATTCTGTTGTCACACACTACACGAATGTCCTTTTATCGATAGACCCTTATGTTCCATTTTAAAAGACACTCGAGTTTTGGAGATCATTCCAAGCCCAGTTTTGAACGGAACTCAAGAATAGGCCTACAGTTGAACACTAGGAATGCATCCTTTTGTTGAGCAAATACTAAATGAACCCTGTCTGCCTAAGCCCCTTCGAAGGGGTGGGGGGTAGGATATACAATCAGTTAAAACCATAAGCTCTTCATTGTTGGACCTACCATTGTTAGAAAACAAATTCAAGACCAGCAAAACGAGGGGTCCATTTCTTAACACCAATGTAATTCAGATGCATCCGCCACCATTTAAGTACAATGCATTTGTATCTTAAAATTCCACATGGAGACATACAATAATAATATGCACACAGCCTCATCACAGCGTTCTTGTTTTGTTTTGTTTTGAATGGGGATATTCTAGTCGTATGGGGAGGTGAGGGGCTCTAGGTTTTGGATAGATCACTTGTGACATTAATAGCTCTGGGGAGGCTAATAGAGACAATAGGAGTTAAACGAACTCTTGAGAGATTACTAATAAAAGAGCCAATTATCATGTCGACTTGGAAAGAGCACCTCTTAAGATTTATCCCTTGCACATCTAATTTGACATGACAAAGACTTCACAGATGCAAAAATGAAACTTTAAACTAGCTAACAATATACTGATTGGGGTTAGAAATGGGAACAGTTTTATATAGCATCGTCCTCTGGTGGTGCCTAGAATCCTGAAATTATTGCTACCATAACAACAAAAATATACTGCTGCTGCATTTAATACAAGAAACTTTATTTCTACATACTAAGCACAATGCAGATGATAAATTTAGCCAAATCATGTAACACCTTTTTAACAATTTCTAAATACATAGGTTAATAGTGGCATCTTCAAGATGCTAATTTTAACCAAGAGCTACCTTTTTGTTAACCTAATTCACCAAGTTTTCAAGCCCTGAGACTCAATCAAGAGACTAGAAACTAAATCAGAGAACATGAAAGTTTTCTTTCCTGGTAGAGTGCTTTTTTTCATCTGTCTTTTCATTAATATTAAAGTATTTGTATTATTTCAGCTTGATACACTTTTTAACCCTCATGGCCTTTAACTCCACACAATGATTTAACTATGAAACCATTTCCAAATCGAAATGCCACTTCCAAATCAGGTCAACTATTGCACATTTCATCTTGTCCAAATATGATTAAACTAAATTCAGTGCTGAAATCATGATCTGAACAAAGCTAGCCTGTTGCCTTTACCAAGATCCTGAAAGCCGGTTATTTAAGCACTGGTCTATGCCTATCTATTTGCTAATTCTGAGCCTTTAGGAAATCCTATTTGAAAAAAAAAAATACAGTCCTGCAAGTTCTTTTAAATAGCACTCTGCCTGTAAGGACATGCTTGGAATGCAGAAGGAAATGGCTTACCTTTCTTAATTACAGTTTGATCTGGGATGTTAATACCCGGGTCTTCTACATGCTGCAACAAAAGGATACACATGAATGTAAGTGTATAATCAAAACAAAAGGAAATGAATATTCCCTGCAAGATGGGGGAGGGAAGGATGGAGGATGGGAGTCCCCCCTCCCTCATAATGACATTTATATATAAACATCTCATCTTGGCTTACTGAATTTGGAGCTTTAAAACTCAAGAGGTTTCACTGTACACCCACAGCCCATTTCTCCTCCCTCCACCCCCAGCAGATAATCCACACTGAAGAGGATGGGATGGGGAATAAAACTTTCTTTGAAAATGAAATGAAGTTTTGGAGTTCTTAATCTTTTTCACAGTCAGTTCAACCTTCGGAAAGGCATCTAGCTTTAGTGTGGCACCTCAGCAGCTTGGGAGCCTCAGGGATCCCAGTGTCCAGGCAGCCAAAGCCAAGCAAACACAATAGAAAGGACAGGAGCAGGAGTAACAGCAGAGTGTTGGAAACCCTGCAGGTAATGCAACAAAGCACACACACACACACACACACACACACACACACACACACACTCCTTCACTCAGGGAAAGCTAGAATTTTTTTTTTTTTTTAAACCGCTGCCTACAGCAAATCTGGCAGGAATGTGGAAATATCAGGGATGAAAATCCTTTGAGGCTGTTTTCTTGTTGTCCAGCAGCAGTGTGGGGTACCCCCTTTCTTTCTTTCTTTCTTTCTTTCTTTCTTTCTTTCTTTCTTTTTAAGATGGATGGGTATACGTGTGTGTGTGTGTGTGTGTGTGTGTGTGTGTGTGTGTGTGCATGTGGGTGCTAGAATCAAAACGTGATTAGAAAGTAAAATGAAATCATGTTTTCTAATGCAGAAACTGACAGGCAATATAATGTCTGGCTGTGTTTACAAATTAGCACCAGGGTTGCTGAGAGAGAAGATTTCGCAATCGTTACCAAGCACAGGCATTGCCATTTAAAAAACTATTACTTCCTTCTCTAGTCTTTGTCCAACAATAATACTGATTCGAACATTTTCCATTCTGTCTTGGATTTATGCTCCTGTTAATTGTGCCTGATCGCAATGATTCCGGGTGGATGGTACTAAGTTGCTTTATTACAGGTTTTATTATACTCAATGCTCTCATTTGTAACTTGCCTAAAGTGCTTCTGGATTTAAGTATAATTAAATTGAGAAATGTTCAGAAATGACTACTGCTGCAGTTCTTGTGTTTTAACTATATGGGGAAATATGATCCCTTTATGCATGCACCCTAAACCCATAAAGTAAATGTAGTGTGGCATAATACTTTTATTTCTGTTATTTCTAGCTAGACCTTGTCCACACAGGGAAGACTGTTAAGTTTAAAACCCCACTGAGATATTAATGATTAAATAATTTTCACCATCGACTTGATTTTCTTAAATATTTAGCAGTCGTTCTTATTAAAAGTTAACTGTGGCAGCAATGGGAAAATTGAAAACAACCCTTTTCCTGACCCAAATTCCTTCGAAAGATCTTTTTTCCCCCTGGAAAGGTGGGGGAGGGTGAGAAGAGCAGCAACTGGGTTTCTTGGTTTTATATGATCATCTGGTTAATTTCTCCTACTGACCAATTTCACCACAAAGAGTGGCCACACAGGTATCAGAATTCCCATCAGCCATAGGATATTTTTGCAGAAGTAGACCTATTTCAATACACAGTAGCTCCAAAAGCTTAAGATATTATTTTGCTATTAGAGTGTTCCCAAAGAGCAGGCAAAGACAAGAATTCAGAGACTCTCTGAGAAAGAAAACTAAAATCACCATAACTTCTAGTTCTGTTCAAAATTACTTTTATAAAATATTGCCCCAAATTTACTAATCATTGTTTTCTAAAAACCTATAAGTATGAACACACACACACACACACACACACACACACACACACACTGCTTACTAAAGCCTTGCATTGGATCAAGTACCTGCTTTCCTGTGTTCCATGCAAGGCTGTTAAGCATAACCAACAAATTTCAGTGATTAACTGGGCTAAATGAGAGAGGTAATAAATTTTCTATTTTCCTGTAGAACTTCAAGAACGTTTTAAATCTGCCAGGCAATCAGGTAAGTTCAGGTGGCCGTTTTCCTTACAATCTAATTCAGCAATCATTAAACTGTCAACAGACATACCACTGCTATATTTGATGCAGTAATTTGAAATAGCATTTAAGCAAAAATCACATCCAGATACATTTCCTTTCCAAAGAAAAGTACCTTTAACAGAAGTCTTTACAGCGTTAAAAAAAAAAAATTGGCTTGGCTTGCTCTAATTCCATTTCAGGAAGATTGTGAGAAAACCATAAATTTATAGAGCTGAAGTTGAGGTGCTGGTTGCCATTTAATTTTTAAAAGTATTTTCAAATTATCAATAGCCTGAGTTATGCTGTAAACAGTACATGTGCTGAGGCCGTCCTTATTTAGAAATCATTTTAAACTGCATTTATTGATAACTGAATTAGAACTCAACGCAGCGCCCAATAGTCTCCAACATTTAATTGAATATGCAGTGTAGCAGATTCTGATAGGCGTTGGGAACCTAGCTAATGATTTATGAGGTCACCACTTAGCACCCCCAGGAAGAGAAGAAAGCTGCATTTTAATGTCCCGGTGCTTGGATTTGCTACTTGCCTTCCTTTGATCAGGATAGGGGAGGTATAACTTCTGGATTTCACTAATGCGTATAAAACCCGGTTCAGGGACCTTTTTCCCAAGTCTCTCACACTTTTTTTTTTTTTTACTTTGTGAGCGCGTTTGAGGGGCTTTCTAGGCTAAATTTAACCTCTTTCCTAGAACAGCGAGAAATCCTCACAACATATTCAGCAGTGGAATTAAATCCTCCCCAGATCTACACAATTCACTGTTACGGAGAGGAGACGCTACAGTGAAGGGTGACAATCGCCTGATTTATTTCTGTGTTGGTTGGAAGTGGTGGACCCAGGCATTGTTGAGCGAGCTCCAGGAAGCATTGTTCTCAATTACTTTCTCATTTTTTTAAATCCAGTTGTTTGAGTCTCACTTCCACTCCCAACTATTATTGAGGAAAACCAAGGCCCTGCGGGCCTGGGCTCCACGAAGCTTCCGGGAGGGCAGGTGAGCCTAGGGCTGCGTTCCCTCCCCGCAGCCCGCACCGCCTCTTACCGGGACGTCCTCGATGGCGTGAGGTAAGGAGTGGATCGGGAGGTCCCCGAGCCCGGAGCCGAGCCCGTGTGGGCCGTGCAGGAGGTCCTCGTGCCGCCGGTAGTCCCTGCGAGGGTCCAGGCCCGACAGCTGGTGGGGTAACCCCCGGTGCGTGTGCAAGAGCCCAGACTCCTGGCTCTGCCTCTGGCCGGGCCAGCCCGGGTGCTGCGGCTGCGGCTGGCCGTGCAGGGGGTTCAGGCTGTAGGGGTCGTTGACGTGAGAGTAAGGGTCTTGCGACTGAGGGTAGATAGGCTGGTAGGGCGGGGGGAAATAGGGAGGCTGAAAGTCGGCATTGGGGGTGTGGGACAGCGGCGGGGCACTGGTGTAGGGAGATTGACCTACAGTGCCCAGTTGGGGCAACCGCGCAGTCCCGTTGCTGGTGCCGTCGTGACGGTCCTGGAAGAAAGCAAGACGAAAGGGAAAGAGTAAGAAACGAGGCGCAGAGTTTTAGCTACCCCCCCCCCCACTAAATCCATTCCGCAAGCTAATGTAGGGGAAATCACCCATTCCCCTCCGCAGGACGCCGGGGTGGGGGTATCAACTCTACATTGTTCACATTGGAAAATACCCAAGCAGTGAAGCAGGCCTTTCCAAAAAACGCAAAGAAATCAGAATATGTAAATCCAGGGGCACAACAGGCTCTCCTAGACATTCCTCTCAAAGGAGGGAAGGAGATGTAAAAGGGTGTCCTGTAGTACAGCCCTTAACATTCGCAGTACCAAACCTCCCTTAAGCAAAATTCAAACAGCCACTAAATATTAAACAGCAGAATCGGCCTTTGCTTTTCCCGGATTTGAACCTGTCTGCCACTGCGTTATTGTTTACTCTTCCATTAATCTGGAGGGGGAGAAAATCAGAAACCTTCAAAGACTATTACCATTTCATGACTATTTAAATAGAAACATGTTTCGCACAGGGGCCGTAAGAAAGCACACGTTTAAATTACCAGCTTAAAGGTTTTAACTGCATGGTTGGGGGGGGGGGGTCTGTCTTTTCCGCTTCCTCTGTTAGGCTTTTACACGACAGGGTCGTTTTATGATATGAATGGGGAGTAAGGGACGCCAAGCTAGGGTTTAAAATAGAAAGATTCTGCCTTACCCGGTTCTTTTAAAAGAAAGAGGAGCACCCCGGGGCGGAGGCCCCCGCCCCTTCCACCCCAGCCCCAAAGGGCAAACGAAGCCCCTCACTTTCCGTTCCTCTATTGCAATCCTCTTGCAAAGCAAGCCAAGAGTGGGTTCCAGAGAACCAGAACCCTTCCAGGTCCAGCCTCAAGGCCCCGGGCTAGGAGACACACTGGGGTGCGCCTTTCACCCCCCACAGATGGATTAAGCATCAGATGTGGAGAGCGGCTCTGGAGCAAGTGAAGACGGGAGGAAATAAAGACGAACCGGGCGAGAAACTGGCCCAGGGAAAGAGCTGCCGGGTAGGTCTGCGTGCGCGGAGAGGTCCAGCAGAGACAGGGTAGTGGCGACTCGTTGGATTTGGGGATGGAAAAGAACCAGAGAAAGAAGGAAAGGGAAGATAGGAATGCAAATGGAAGGAGATGTCCACTAGGAACCCAGGCCGGGAAGCCCTGGACCTCAGAGAGTTTCTCGGCTGAGGGTTTGGGGAACAGAATTCCTAAGGAAACAGGCATGGGTGGGGGTGGGGTGGGACTCACCATAGCTGAAAAACTGTGAACTAACATCTGCGAAGAGTCTGGGGTAACCAGTCAGGGTGAAAAAAAAAAGAAAAGAAAAAAAGAAAAGAAAAAAGAAAAAAAAAAAAAAAGGCCAAAAACCACCACGCCTCGAGCACCCGGCTGCCCGGCGGCCCGAGAGAGCCCCACACAAAAGGCTCCGAGAGCCCCGCGCCACCCAGGACTCCAGTCACCGCGCGGACGCTGCCGCGAGCGCCGGAGCCCAGCTCGGATCCATCCGAACTTGTACCACCGAGTCGCGCGGCGCCTTCAGCTGGTCGAACCCACGATCTCTATCCTGCCGCGATCGGTTAGGATTCAAAGTTCTTTAAGAAAACAAAAACCAAAAAAACCAACCAAACAAAAAATACCAAGAAAAAAAAAAAAAGAGGAAAAAAGTGTGTGTGTGAAGTGTGTGTGTGAGTGAGTGAGTGTTCCTTAATCCGTGTCTCCCCCTCTTTTCTTAGCGGCGGCTCCACTTCAGCTTCTAATAACCGCGCTGGGCAGCGTTCCTGGAGCCTCCTAATAGCAGATATTCATGACTATTAATATTACACGAATACTTAATAAGGGAAGAATGCCTGGAAATCGAGCGTGAAGCGGAGAGGCAACTCGCGCCGGAGCCGGCTCTCAATGCAGTCATTGACGGGAGTCTCAGTGTAGCAAATCGGAGGTGGGGAGAGGGAGCGCGAGAGACAAAAAGCGGGCGACGGAGGGAGCGGGCGAGCGTGCGGGGGGCCGCGGCGCGGCGTCTGGCGAATCACAGCGAAGGGGCAACATTTTAAAAGGTTGCAGGGCCTGCAAAAGTGAAAGAGAAAGAAGGCGAGAGAGGGAGGCCGAGGGGCGAGAGCGCGAAGAGGGAGGATGTGTCTGCGTGCGTGTGCGAGAAAGAAAGTGTGGGCGACAAGAGGAGAGAGGAGTGGAGAGAGGGAGGGAGGAAGGAGGGAGCGCCGGGGAGGAGGAAGGGAGGGCAGGAGGGAGGGAGGAGGAGGGGGAGGAGGGGGCCGAGCCGGAGCTGCGGAGGGGGAGCCCGCGGGGGAGGGGGAGGGGAGAGGAAGCGAGGGAGGACAATCGGACCTAAAAGGCTGGGGCAGACCTCGGGATGGAGCTGGGGTCGCGCGCCGCGGGCTGGAGCTCCGGTGACCCGCGCGCGGCTGCCCACCGGGTTCTGCGCCTGGGAGGTGCTTCCCGCCGCCGCTCTCCGGCCGCGGGATTCTCGGCTGCGCAGCGGGGCCTGGGACTCGGGACTCGGCTGCCCGCGGCCGCGCTGTTCCTCCATGACCAGGCGTCCCGCCTGGAACCGGCCCGCCCGCTTCGCCAACCCTTGTCCTCCGCCTGGCCACGACGAGCTGCCTTCCCTAGGACCTCGGGGCCGTGCGCTCCTCGGCTGCGGCTGTTCTAATCTCGGCTGGTCCCTGGACCGGGTTCCGGGAGCGGGAGCCTGGACGCGGCCCCGGGAGCGCACAGACGCGAAGCGGCCCAGCCTAGGCGCCTCTGGCAAGGGCTCCGGGCTCCCGACACAAACCCGTCCGACTGGCTGGGCCACTCCCGCCGACACCCCCTAGATGACAGGGCTAGCTCTCCCGCGCGTCGCCACTGCCAGTCTGCCCGCCCGGTTGTCGGAACAAGCGGCACCTCGCCTCTTGCGTGTCCCTGCAGAGCCTCGGCCAAACCAGACAACTCCAAGCCCGCTCGGAAACCCGAAATCCCTGCTCTAGCGCTGGTTAGCCCGCCGCCACCAAAGTTGTTGAAATTGCCCAGACTTTTTTTTTCTCCTCTCCTACTCCATTCTCATCATTCCCCCGCACTCCCCGCCCCGCTCTCACGCACCTCCAGAGCCTCTCTGGGGGTTCAAGTTCATCTCGCGCCCTACCCCTGGAGACCCCTTCGGTGTGTGGAGCCACGCGAAGGTTACCAACCCTCCCACTCAGGACGCTGGCACCCGGAACTGACTTTTAGGTTCCAAGACAGTGAAAAATCACCTGGCTGGGGAGGGAACCCAGACCCCTAAGAAACCAACTGCTCAATAGTGTCTAGGCCTGTCGGCAAAAGGCACCCATAGCCTCGAAAACAAAGTGCCTGGTCCTACGTGGGGTCCTACACCACTCCAGGCGCTCCCCAGGAGCCCCTAGAGAAGCGCCGATACTGATGGGATGCCACCTGGTGTCCCATCCACCAGGTTGGGGGTGGGGAGGGGTAAAGGGGGAGCCAGAATAAAGAAAGACGTAAAATAGTATTCAAAAGGAAAAGGGGAGGGAGTGGGTGACACTTCCTTCACACAAGCCCAGTTTCTGACTTCAAACAGAATTCTTGCCTCTGAGCCCGCGCAGACGCTGCAGCCTGAACCCCAGCTCCAAATGCCAAAGGGAAAAGAAATAAAGTAAAAGAAGAAGAGCAAATGGCAAGGCTGCTATATATTTATTTGGATAATCACGGGGCCTCCCACCGCTCCATCGCCCCGTGCACTCATCAGCTCCTTTCAATGGGGTTTGTAAAAGCAAGGTTGAGGCGGTTTCCTGCAAGCGGTTGGTTCTTTTTCCATGCCTCCCTGGCTGTCCCAAAAGTCATACTGTGGGGCCCTGGGTTTTAAAATGTGTTCCCAAGGGGGAGCGCTCTGTGGTCCCAGCGGACTCTCGAAAACCGAAGGTGATCGATCGGCAGCCAAGCCAGGCTTCTCAGGGTCCCTCAGCTAAGCCCCGGCAGGCACAAGGGCGATTTTTTCCCCCCCGACTCAGAGAGGCCGGTGGAGCAACTGCACTCAGCCACCACCATGGGGTGTGTCCACCCCGTAGCTCAGCGGGAGAAACTGCTTAGAACTTCAAGGGATACAGAAGCTAAGGAGTGAGCCCAGAGGCTGACTTGAGGGCTTCCAAGCCGAACCCGCTTACAGGGAGGTGCGGCCCAGGTCAGGGAGAAGTGTGTGGGCCCTTCTCCAAATGCAAGAAGGGAACCTCTTTAGAAAGAAAGGAATGAATGAAAGAAAAAGGAATATTCATCTCAGAGAGGAGGTGAAAGAGGGAACATTTTCTTTTTTCTTCCTGCTACCGTAGGTGACCCCAGATTCTTGCTCAAGAGACACCGGAGTGCACTGGCACGTGCCCAGTTGCCAGCAATTGTTTAAAGAAAAAAAAAAAAAAAGCTTGTCTCTTCGTTCCACACTCTCAGGCAAAGCCAAAAGTAAGCAGAAAAAACGGGGGGAAGTGGGACACGGGCTTCAAAGGACAAAAGTGAAAGAAGCAGAATCCACGTCCACCCTCTCCGGCTTCTCCCCCGTGCTCTTCGGGCGAATTCGAGGGGCGGGCGCAGCACTGGTGAAAGTTTGTTCCACCCGCGTTCGCAGCTAGCTGCGTGGAGAGGAGGAGGAGAGGGAGGGTCGATCTCCAAGCCTGTGGCTGCAAGGATGACTGAGCCGGCGCCGCGCTTACCTCACAGTCTTCGTACTTGATATTATCCGTCAGTTTCCAAAGCATTTTCATGGATCGGCGTGATCGGATTTGCCCCTCTGCGCCTCGCACCCCAGCGGAGCTACTCTCTAGGTTAGCGCAAAGTGCGGGCTGCGGGCGGTGAGCACAGGAGGAGGAGGAGGAGAGGAGGGCGAGGAGGAGGAGAAGGGTAGGAAGGAGGAGGAGGGGGAGGAGGAGGAGGAGGGCCAGGAGGAGAAGGGCGAGGAGGGAGGAGGAGAGAAGGGTTAGAGAGCTCCCGTGTGCGCTCGGAGATCTCCCTCTAATGGTAGAAACTTTTCCCTTTTCCTGCTCTTCACCAACAGCCTAATCGCCTCATTAGCATATCAACAATAGTCCAATTGCTTGCCAGTACCACATTCTGCCGCCGGCCGCTCCGACCCAGGTATAAAGGCCTCTTCAAGCCGCGAACTTGCTCCCAGAGCACACGCCTGCACGCCTGCCTGCTAGCCCAACAGCTCTGCCCAGAGCTCCACCACCCTCCCTTGCTCCAGCTGCCCCTACCCCGGCCCAGTTTCATCCCTTTCCCCTTTGCCTGTCTTCGGATCCTGCCAGCCAAAGATGCCCTGGATTAAGCTCGGTACTACGCAGGGTACCAGCGGCGGAGCCGAGGAACCAACTTTTAGCACCCCCTACCCCTGCTACTACAGCCGCCACTACCCGATCTGCCTTTCGTCCCCGTCCGATTTTATTAGAAATCATTATCCCTTTCGCAATGAATCGTAACCACCAACCCAGGACCAGCAAAGTCACTCCAGGATTTTTGCCCAACTGGAGATCGCCTCCGCTCACGGCTGTTACCCCCTCGGGCTGCAGCGCCCTGGGAGTTTTATTAGCTTTGCGCTTTCCCCCAGGTTGGAGATTCTGCCAACCGGCTCCGGTGGCTCGGTTGGGGTTTGCGATCTCTTAATTGCTACGTGTAAAATAAAAGTTGTACCCTGAAGAGGTTACTCGACAGCTCCGGGGGTTAAATGATTTTCCTCCCGTTTGTGTGAAGCTGGAGCGGGGTGTTTGGGCTGGAAGGTTTCCCAGGTGCAACGTGGACAAGAACACAGAATTCGGATGGAGACGCAGAGCTGCTTCTGGAGAGAGCCGAAAAGCAGACCCATGAGCGCCTGAGACTCTCCATGCCGTGTCATACGTGCATCAAAATAAATCACTGGGAACCAACTCTTCCTGTGCTAATCGGCTCCAGTTTTCCCAAGATTCTCCTTTTTAATTAAAGAAGGACGCGATCCTTCATGATTTGATGTTACTAACGCCGGAGCGTTGGCGGCGCAGTGGCCGGCTGGTGAAGAACCCGAAGGAGACACCCCCTTGCCCAAGTTGACCACTCCCGGCTCTCCAGCTCCACTCAGGGGCTTACTCACTCCACGAGGGACCCTTCCTCCCTTTCGGCAATTATTTTAAAGTAAGAAAAAAAATCAAAGACTTTAATGTGATAGTTTGATATACAGGGATTTCTCTGGCTGAGTTTCCCCACCAGTACTCTAAAAAATATTTTCATCTGTCTTTCTCCTGCTAATTGTGGAGAGCTGCTCAGTAGCAGCAGATCTCCTCAGAGACCTCTGGTTCACCTGGTTCTTTTTTTTTTTTTTCTTTGTTTCTCCCGTCCTCACCCACCTCCACCCCCAAAAAAACCTCTAGGCCTCCTCGATTTCCATAGTGAATCCATCATGGGAGTGAAGACTTCACCAAATCCAAGCGTTCAGTAACAGGTGGAAAAAAGATAAGAAAAGGGAAGAGCCCCATCTCTCCACTCAAAGCCCAAAGGGAGCAATTCTTCCTTCTCAAGACCCTACCTGGCTAAGCTAGAGCTTCTCTCCCCGAAAAGCCAGAGGCAAGGCCAGAGGGGACAACCTCCCCTTCGAAGACCCAAGGCCCTGGGTACTCCCTAGAGACGACTCCTCACGTTTAAGCCGTCATTTGGCTGATGGGTCTAGAAGCTTGGCACCCCACTCTGTCTCCAGAAAATGGTCAACATTCCAAGCAAGACCCTGCAAGGTTTTCCCCAAGGGCTGCTGAGCAGCAAAGAGGGCTTGAAACCTGGAGCTCAGCTTCTGGGAGGGGCCAGTACCTCCACTTTCCCAGAGGCAGCCGCAGCCGGGTGCCCTATGACCTCTAGGCCAGCTCCTAGGCCTTCGAGCACGGGTTTTTACATCCTGCGGACTCAGACTTGCCAGGGTGCTTGAGGGAACTCTTTAAGTTTCGCTTTCTTTTCCTTCAGTTGTGACCTGGGGAAAGGCGCTTAAGGGTTTATATCTTCTCCTACCCGACCCTCATCCCCTCCCCTCCTCGCTGCTCCGTGCCCCACAGATCTCAGGCTCTAAACCAGCTAAGGGCTACTAAACTGTTGTCGTATACCCGCCAGGGGCACCATTGACGTGCAGATTGGGGCCTGCCAGCTCAGTGCCGCCGCCGCCCCGCAGTGTGGGCGCTGATGAAAGGCTAGGGAGAGCAGTTGGGTAGCCCCTGAGCCAGACGAAGCTCACGCTTGCATGAGCTTCATTACCACAACTCATCTTCCCGCAGTCAGTGCTGCGTCTGGGCAGGGGCCCCGGTTCCCTGGGACAGCAGCTCTAAGGCTTGGAGTTAGGGCTGAGGATGTAGGCCTGACCTGAGAGAAAGAGACTGACACCAGGAGAGACAAAAAAACACAAGGGCCAGAATGATCTTCTGTCTGATCGTCAACATCGAGTCGGGGGATGCTGAAGTGACCAAGCCTGGTGGATCTGGTCCCGTGGGACTCAAAGCCACCAGCCCTCACCCCCAGATTCTGGCTCCAGCCACTTGCCCAACAGTAAGGCTCTCAGCTGCAGGCCCTGGGCTCCACCATTCCTTAGCAGTCGGTGGCTTTCAAATCCTACTCTGCCTGGCTGGAGGCCTGGCCCCAGCCCCAGCCAACCCTGGGTGGTGGGCACCTTCTCACGCCCTGCAGAGTTCTTCAGAATTTAAGGATAACTGCCTCAGGTCTCAGCACCCCGAAAGAGAGTTAAGCCCACACGGTGCAGGGAGAGAAGTGGGCTTGGAGTGGGGCTTCCATCCTTAAATTAAGTCAGTCTAAGTTTGAGGAAGGAATATTATTTAGTACTTTTAGCTAGAGAGGGAGTATAAAAAAATCCACTCAACAAATAAAAGTAGAAAATGTAAGACGAAAACAAACGCAGAACTTTCTTTCTCCAACCCCTGGGAATGTAATGAAGAAGACACCTCTTCCGAACTTTATGGCTGAACTCTCAGGCAAAAGGAGGGAAAAAAAAAAAAGGCAAACTCCAGGGCCTTGTCCTGGGAGGAGCAGAGCTTTCAGCTCTGGTTTTTTCTTTGGTAAGGTCAAACGAAGCCTTTGGTTCAGATTGCCCGTTAGGCTTGTGGCTTACAGAATCTCTCTCTAACCAGGCCTCTGTTGGCTGGGGCAAAAACAGGGCCCCGCGGTTCCTATTATGAAACTCCGACCCGGGAGAGGCAGCGTGCTGCTTCAACCTGGCTAGAGCCGCCCTAGTTTCCCTGTAAGGAGAATGTGTGGAAGCCTGTTCCCGGGGCGGGGGCCGGGGTCTGTGGCTCAGGAAAGGCCAGACCCAGAGCCTATCCGCTTTGGGGTGTCCGCGGCCTAGCAGGGTTACCTTTGGGAGGCTCTAGTACCGAAAATTGCTCTCTTTACTCACCACCCCACAGTTCTGTAGTCCAAGAACCGAAAACCCATCCTAGGAAGCCAATTGAGCGAGTAGCTAAACTTTGGACTAACTTTAAAAAAGTGTCTCTCAAAAAATGTGCTCCCGGCTATCTAGCCATCCGGACCACTTTTCACCCACTCCGAAGGTCCCCCCAAATGTAGGAATACCAACCGGACAGGTGCACCAGAACCCCACCCGGACGCGCAACCCTGGGGTCTAAGGGCGGGGCAGGCACAGCCATCGGGGAACCCACACCTCCAGCCCTGCGTCCCTCCCCACTTCTTAATTAGTCATCCAGCTAAGTTTCTGTTAGGGTGAGGGTGGGAAAATGGCTGGAGATCAAACCACAAGTGACCCCAGGGGCCACCTGGCCACCTGTGGAACGTGCGCTGGACTTCTCCCCGACTCTGGCCCGGAGGGCGGCACGCTTGGCCCCCAGCGCCGGGGCTGTCGAGACTGTCGCCTGCGCCGGTTCATCCGGTCTTCTCTCTCCTAGGAGCACTCTTGGGTGCTGCCTGGCGTGCCTCACCTAGGACTCCCCTGCCCTGGGCCACGGCGCTTCTTCTCCGCCTCCTACTCCCGGCCCCCTCCTCCGCTCCACCCCCGCCCACCTCAGCCCCAGCCAAGGCAAACCCCCCGTACCTGCCAGTCCCCCATTTTGGCAAGTATGGACATCGCGTCTCGGCGCTCCTGGCGACGGGTCCCCGCCGGGCATGGGCTGGAGGGCTCTGCCGGGCCCGCTCCCTGGAATCGCTTAGGCAAATCCTCCTTTTTTTTTTTTTTTTTTTTTACCTGCTCACTAACATCTCACCTGGCCATAAAGAGCTGGGTTACTACCTGCAGACGCATGCGCGCTGGCCTAGGAATTCACTCCTCCAGCCCCAGTCCCAGCACCTCTCTGAGCTGACCTGGGAAGTGATGGATTTATAGCTACGGCAATCTCACCATCAGCTCCAGCTTTTCCCAACAGCCCTAACCCGCTTTCCCGGTCAGTCCCTGGCTAGTGAACCGAAGCCAGGGACCGGCTGCTGAAGGTTGCTGAGTCCCACGCGGGTGTGAGCGTGTGTTTGAGCAGTCGTGTGGTGGGGACATCTGCAAGCTCATTCCACCTTTCCCTAGCCCCCGGAACTTTTGAGTTAGAGGTGGGGGATGGGTTGGGGGATGGGCCAGACCTGGAGAAGGGCCCAGATCCAGAGTCCCGGCACACCTGGACGCTAGCAATGGGACAGGGTCCCCGCCCCCTCCTCCTCACCCGCCCACGAGCTTCAAGGCACTGCCTGCCTTAGCGGATCTGACTTCCACCCCCAGGGCGGCCTCCGCGGTGGATTCCAGATCAAATGTTGCTCAATAGGTGAAGATATTCGCAGTTCTGCTTCATTTCTGTCTCCGAGATTTAGTCTCCTCCAGTGGGCAGAGGGAGGGGTCGGGGGAGGACTACAAACACACACTTGCTCTTTCACGCTGAAAATTTTACCACTTAAGTGTGAAGCCCACCAGCCCACGTCCACGGTTCCGGGTCCCATCCCCATTCCCCATATGGCTTCTAGACTCTTTCTCTTTTTTCACTAAAAACTTTTAAAAGCGAGAGTGGGGCGTTGGTGGCTCTGGGCTGGGCAGCTGAGGTTTAGGGTTGGGGTTTGCTTTCCCATGACAGATAAAATCGCTCAAGTGACTTCACTACTGCTTCTAATTAGAGGGGAGTTTAAAAGAAGCCACAGCATTTGGGGCTCCCATCTTGCTCATCTCGGCCAGCAATCACACCTGGCCAGGAGCAAGGCAAGGAGTTTCGCCCGGGGGTGGGCGCCCTGCTCCCACAGTGAACTATAGTAGCCCATTTTCCCGGGAACCATGAGATCTCCGGTTGTTCTGAGCTCAGGCCTGGAGCACCTGGGACAGACTCAGTCATTTTCCTGTGGCTACCTACCATCGCGGGGACTTGGGGAGAAACAAAGAACTGGTCTCAAACATGTCAGTTCTCTGACATGTCAGCAAATATATGTAAAAGGTCAGCTCTGCAGAATGGAGAAGACGTCTCCACCCCAAAACTACTCCTTCCCACCGTGGCGGGGAGGCCGGTCTAGATGGTGCACCCCACTTGAGTGTCAAGGGGAGGAGTGCTGGCGTCTGTCCTTGGGGTCCCTTAATCTGCTGGCCTTTCATCTCAGTGCCGATTTTCTACCTGATTGGAAACTTTCTTGGACCCGTCATAAAACTTTGCTCAACAAGTCTGGAGTTTATTTGTAGGTAGAGTTTTGGGGTTGTTTCCCCTTTATTTTGTTTTAGAGACAATTAACAGTCAGGTGGTGTTTTAAACTCATGAATGTCCACACTGAACTTTCCATGGTTATTTTGGTTTTGTTTGTTTGTTTTTTTACAGGCTGTTAAAGAGTGGTGAAATCTGCTTTTAGTTTGTTTATTTATTTATTTATTTATTTATTTATTTATTTATTCATGTATTTATTTATTTATTTATTATGTATCCAAGACGCATGTGGAGGCAGTGTTTGCAGCTCCTTGTGGTTCCCTTGGGGGGGGCGCTGTGCTCTTTTACGAGTGAGCAATAGTTACAGATCCGGTCAGCCATGCCGTTCCCTAACATGAATGGAACCATCGCTCACCCCCAGCATGCATGGCCCGGCCCTGAAACACCAAACAGGATTGTGCCAGGCGGGGGGTGGAGCATGAGGAGCTCCATCTCCACCCTGTTTTTTTTTTTTTTTTTTTTTTTTTTTTTTTTTTTTTTTTTTTTTTTTTTTTTTTTTGGCGGGCAAGGCGATGCATGCAGGAAGAGGCAAGCAAGGCCGTCGGTGTGGTGGTGTGTACAAAGTCAATCACTGCTCAGAGAGGGCAGGGAAACTGGAAATCAAAGAGCCTGAAACCTTGGGAAAGACAGTCTTGGGGATCCCTTGTCAGAAGCTGGAGGGTGGAGAAAGAAGATGGAAAAAGAGAAAAGACCTGGACTGTAGCTTGCCAGTGGAACTTCAGAGTCCACACCACTCCTATCCTTTCCACTTGTTGATTGTGTGGTCTTGGGCAAGATTCTCAAGTTATCTGAAACTCGGTTTCCTCAGTTCAAAGTGAGTAGTTGGTGAGAACTCAGGAGGGGAAGCTGAGAAAAATCCCTTTAGCAAGTCACATGACCTTCGATGAGCATGGAGAGGCTGCCTAGCTCCAAGAGGTGGTTCAATCCTATCACTCCAAACACACCTTGGATTCATAGCACCCAATATCAGTTCAACTCAAGATGAAGTCAGCTCCATTTTCCTCACCGCTGACCCACCAAGGCTGAAATGTTCGTCTAGACCCCTCCCAGGATTCCCTCCTCAGAATCCCGTCCATGCAGACTTTTGCTGCCTCCTGGTCCCCCGACACCAGTTCCCAGCCTCACAGCCTCTCTATATTGTGCCTCTTCGCATTTGTCTTCGCCCTTCTCAGAGAGACTCAAACATCCGCAGTGCTCAGGACAGGATGGAAGAGCGGACCTGAGCCGCCTCTGGGCTTCTAGAACCTAGGCTTAGGGCAGCCCTCCGAGACAGGCATCTGCGCCCAGCACTGGAGCCCGTAGGCTCCGCAACTAACAGGGCCTTATGACTTAGCACCAGATTGCAAACTTTTCTGTGCGCTTCCAGAACGCGCTCTCCGGGAAAGGCAGAGAAGATCGAGTGACAGATGGCATGCAACTCCAGCTGCAGGTAGAGCTGAGTTGGGGCTCTGCCAGGCCTGGAGTATCAGCTACACAGGAATCCATTTCTCTCTTTTAGCGCCACCAGCCCCCAAACCGCAAAAGGAATCCGCGGCTAAGATTACTCTCTGCACCTCATTTTCATTCACCCCAGGGGCCACCACGACTCTTCCCATTTGTGTCTGGTGCAATATTTCTAGCACTGGCCCCTGAAGTTCCTTAAAAGTACTTGCGAAGAATCTGGACCCAAGACTGAGGAGTGGGTTAACTCTGAAGTCGCTGGTGTGGTGACCTGTGTGTGGTTCGCTTTTCCCTTTGGGGATCAGGAATCAATGAGCAAGTCCTCAGCACCGCCCTCTTTCCCAGCAGTGGCTTACCTTCCTGGCTGCCCTTGGGCCAGAGAAAGTTCAACTCAACTTTGAATAGTAAACTAGTTCTTAGAGTCCGAGCCAGGAAGGGAAATTGAAAAGAAAATGTGCGTGTGGCGGGGAGGGCGCGCGGGGTGGGGGCGTGAGTGGCGTTTTCCCATTGTACCTGAGGCCTCCATTGGAAGCGATGTCTCCAGGGCTCCAAAGCCCTCTGGACTCTCCAGCAGGATTAAGACAAAAGAAGAGGATTACCAGGAAACCACAGGAGAAGGAAGCCACGCCGCTTTGCAAAGGTGTCTAGGGAGAAGATGCTGAAACGAGGACTTGCGACCTTGGAGTGCGTCCAGGCTGCCCTATATTGACGCTCCCTGACGCCAATAGAGACAGCCATCCTGTGCAAAAGGCCCTAGGTGTGCACCAGAGGGAAGGAAGAGCCCGTGACTGGGAATGTGCCCCGAAGGCTGGAAGAGCGCGCCACCACTCGGTGCAGACCTTTCGCGTCCAGCCTCCGGGCCCTCTCTGCCCTGGGCGACAGGTGCAGCGGTTGCCTCGGCCGACCGCTGTGCCAGGGCTGCTGGTGCACTGGTGCGGAACCACTATCGGAACGAGTTTGTGCTTCTGTTTACAAAGCAATCCTGCCATCAAAAGAGGAACAAAATCACCACTTATCACACCCTGTCATAAAGTGATCTTGCCTGGGAGCGAAACTCTGCAGAACCGCGTGGTGCTGTGGGGGGGGGGGGGGGTGAGAAGGGACAGAAGAAAAGGGCACTGTCCTAACCTCATGGAGAGTAAATCGTTTGGCCACAGCGAGTCCCACCGTGTCCTGTCCTGTCAGGCCAAAAAAGAACCGGAGTACCTGGGCTTTGGAGCTTAAGTGGGAGAGGTTAGCTGGCGCCTAGGACTGGGCCTGGCAAAGTGTGGAATCCCCTCTCCTGGCTCTTTGGAATGAGCCCACCCGCGGCTCCCTAATCCAATGCTAACTTTCCTCAAGTCTTCAGATGCCGGTAAGGCCCTTCAAAATAGATGGGTGTGTGTGAATTACTGGAAACCGTGGGTCCCTTTTTGTGTCCTTGGCTGCCGGGGTGCTCATGAAACTCACAACTGGTGCCAGTAGATTTTGCCTCCTGAACCTGAGGTGACTCTTCTGAATTTGTTCTGGAGGGGAAAAAATTAAAGTAGAGCCCGGCAGTACCCACTAAATCTCAAGGCAAAACTGGAAAGGTTGGTGTCCTAAGAAACCCCAAGAGGTCCTTGTTTTTACCCAGAAACCTTGGAGTCTTCTAAGCCTTTCTAGGTCTAAAGCAGGGTGAGGGGAGCTTTGTGTAGCCAAGCTAACATACTGGGGTGACTGGGGGTTCCACCCAGGTGCCTCTGCCTGCCTCTCTATCGCAGAAAAACAAACAAGCTAAGAGAAGGAGCTCTTCCCTTTGGATCGCCTTTTTGTTCTTGGTATCACTTTTCACATCCTACTATAACCAACATTTGAGTTAGTATCTGAGCATCCAAAACTGCACCCTAGCTCACCAGCCCCACCCCTGGCCATTCCATCCCCCAGAGAATTCTTGAAGGGCCTTCACCCATGAAGCACAGTGCATCCACATTTGGGGGGTTGTGCATGTAAGCCGGCCTGAATTGGGGAGTCTCAGTCTCTGTCATCCCAGCCTGGAAAGTCTGTGGCCACTAACTAGCCGTTCAGAGATCACAGGGGTGGGAAGGTGGGAAGGTGAGCAGGGGGTAGGGGTTGGGGAAGGGGGATCATGTTGGCTTCTAAAAGACTAGCCTGAGTCCAGAGTGAAAAAAAAAAAAAAAAAAAAAAAAAGGAGTTTTAAGTTTGCCCCAGATCTGGCAGGAAATATTTCCAATGCAGAATTCTCATTTGCACTTGTTGAAGGCCTGGGAGAAACTGTGCCACCCTTAACAACTCCCATATAGCTAGGTAGTGAGTCCTGGTGCAAGATCTCTGTCCGATGTGACAGTGTCCTTTCCAGGGGCTGTGGAATTCAGGCTGGAAGATCTTCAAAAGCCCAATGTGAGGTCACCCAGCCTCCTCTCCAGTTAAAAGGCTTTCTGGGGAGCAACGGATGACTAAGAAGGCTTGGCTTTCAAGCTTTGCTCTCCAGCAAGGTCACCTGCGGAGCTTTCCAGTTTTGATGCCCAAGCAGCTTTCTGACGCAGTTACATAAGAATGTCTCCGAGCAGGAATGGAGCAAAGATGTTTTAAGAGGATTTAACTCCATGACTGACCTAGCAGTGAGGCCTTGGGTTTGATTCCCCAGCACTGAAGAAGAAAAACAAAACAACGTAACAGCCTGCAAGCTTTTCAGGGAAAAGTCCTATCAACTGGGAATTTGTAGGATTCTACAAGTCCTCAGATGCCACTTTAAGTAACTCCACTGAAAATTGTGGGAATTTGGCCTGGCAATCGGTATTTTAACCAGCTGCTTTCTTTGCCACCCATCAGACTGCTACTACACACTTGAAGCAGTTTTTTAAAAAGATTAAATTTTTTTTTTTTTAAATGTGTGTTGTGTGAAGGTGACAGCAGAAGCCAGGAGGTTTAGGATCTCTTGGAGCTAGAGTTACAGGGATATTGTGAGCAGCCCAATGAGGGTCCGCCCTCTCGCCTGATCTGGGGTCCTTTGGAAGAGTAACAAGTGCTCCTAACCACTGTGCCCACAGAGGTTGACTTTTTTTTTTTGGGGGGGGGGTTCGAGACAGAGTTTCTATGTGTAGTTTTGCGCCTGTCCTGGAACTCGCTTTGGAGACCAGGCTGGCCTTGAACTCACAGAGATCCGCCTGCCTCTGCCTCCCGAGTGCTGGGACTAAAGGCGTGCACCACCACCGCCCGGCCGAGGTTGACTTTTAAAATCTGCAGACACTCTTCATTTTTGGCCCCTAAATTATGAGGGAATTTTCTATCTGTTCCATCCCATCTCCTAATTTTTCTAGCTGACCACTGTCGCAGTTCCTTCTCTCTCACCTTCCCTCTTCTGAGACAATTTTTCTTCTCTTTTCCTTCCTTCCTTCCTTCCTTCCTTCCTTCCTTCCTCCCTCCCTCCCTCCCTCCCTTCCTCATTTTCTTTCTTTTTTTTTTTTTTTTTTTTTTTTTTTTTACAAAAGTGGTCTCCTGGACGCAGGAGTTCCGATGACTTTTCCTGCAGCAGCCTGCGGGGTTCGGTGGCAGGCACAGTTTTGCGAAACAACCCTAAGGCACCAGCTCCAAGCCTGGGGGCTCTGCAAGCAGCTCTTGCCCAGAGGCGCTTGTCCCTCCGGCAGCTTAATCTGCAAGAGGATGCGTGCCTCTGTGGCTCGGCCGTGCCTCTGGTGGAGTCTGTCCACTAGTTTCGGTATATTTGCCTGGATTGTACCATACGTGAGCAAACAGGTGGGCGTCGCCTGCTGGCGTCACCAAGGAGACACCAGGGGCTTCTGGCCATCTGTACGTCCAGGCCCCCGCCCCAACAACTGTTCCTCCCAGCTCCGGGGGGAGCTAGGGTCGGTGGCTATAGAGTCCAGCCTGGGGGCGGTGCCGAGCACAGGGCGCCCCCTTGGGATGGACGGTCCCTGCTGCGCACTGCGGCGCCAAATCCTGCCGGGCCAGGGGGCGGGGAGCCGATCTGGCTCCTTCCCATTCAGAATTTAGAGGGTGGTGGAGACAGAGAGTCTCCTAAATTGAAGCAAGTCTCCTGGAAGTCTGGGAAGGAAGCCTCAAAACTTTCTGCCATGCAAAATCCGAGCTGTCGCCAGCGCTCTGTCCTGGGTCCCTTTATCCAGGTCCTTCCACTTATTTTCCTGCAGCGACGCGGGATGTGGGGGAATCCGAGTCCCGCACAAGCGTGAATAAGATTGCATTTGCTTTCAATTCATCTTAGATGACTGATGGAAGACTGGGCTGCAAGGCGTGGCCTGAGACTTTTTAAGTTGTTACTCTAATCTGGAAATACCCGGTAGGGCTTTATTTTAAAAAGTGGAGACACTTGCTTTGCCTCTTCTGTCTCCTTAAAGGGTCCATCTGATACTGATAGTGCTAGTTCAGGGGATCCCCGGACCCCATAGCTCTCCCAGCGCGAACCTCGGGTGCTATTAAAAGCAAAGTTCTATATTTTAGTTGACGCCCCTCCCCAACGCTCCCGTTGTCTTCTCTGTTTCTTTTCTTTTCTAGACAGGGTCTCCCTCACTCTATAGCCCAGGCTGGCCTCAACCCATTGCAGTCCTCCTGTCTCAGCTCCCCTCCCCCCACACTGGAATTACAGACGGGAGCCACCAGTTCTAGCACTAGTAATTTGTTGTGTGTTTAGTTTTTGTTTGTTTGTTTTTTTTTCTAGACAGAGTTTCTCTGTGTAGCCCCGGCCGTCCTGGAACTCCATTATGTAGACCAGGTTGTCCTCAAACTCAGAGATCCGGTGCGATTAAAGGTGTGCGCCACCACCCACCAAGCTAATTTCTTTTCTTTCTTTCCTTCCTTCCTTCTTTCTTTCCTTCCTTCCTTCCTTTCTCCTTTCCTTTATCTTTTTGCTGTTTTGTTTTGTTTTTGGAGGCAGGGTCTCTCCCTGCCTGTACTGGATGGAACTCCCTATGTAGACTAACAGAGATTGGCCTGCCTCGGCCTCCCAAGTACTGTGATTAAGGGGCTCCCAAAGCCTTGCTGGGTAATTTCTTAATATCAGAGCCTTATTTATTTTTGAAAGTGTGACTATAGAGACAGCTCTCAGTGCCTGTAGGTGTGCTGGGCTTTATAAGACTATGGACTATTACAAAACGACAAGCCAGATACTTCTGGGTTTCAGACATAGCTGGATTTTCAGAGTCTGGGGAGGCACGTTGTAGGTTTTTTAAAGTCATCCCAGCCCACCTCCAATAAAACAGCAGTTAACACTGCTCTGGCACCTAGGGAGAACGTCACATGACATTTTCCTCTATTTTAACATGGTAAGTTTTACTCAGATTTTAACAAAGCCCGATCAAATACATGCCATTGGAGTGGGAGGAGGCTGGGGGATTTTTCACAGACCCTCTGACATCATCTGCTGCCTAACATAAACCCTCTGGTACTGAAGCTCACAATGTAAATTGTGTAACCATTTTAATTAGATCATTTCCGCCACGGGGCTGGGAATGTGAGAATTTCACCATTTTCCTTTGAAGAGCAGTGCTTAGAAGAAGGGAAAGGTGATTCCCCCCCTCCACCCACCCCTCCCTGAGTGATTGAAAACAAATACACAAACCTGACAATTTATACACACTTTCTGACTTTGAGAATTGCTATGTAAAATACACAAATTATAGGATACTAGGATAATTGTGGTCTTCAGCCTAAATAGTTTATTTCTAATTATGAAAAACTGGTTTTCATTTGCCTGGGGAACTTCTAAAGGCACAGTTGTGTGTGACACTTAGTTGAGCAAGGATTTTACAGCAGCACTTGGCTGGTTTTAGTTTCTATTTTAATTTTTTGAAAAATTAAATTCGAATGAAACTCATATGTGTACTAAATAAAGAATGTGTACTTAAAACTGTCTCCTGTTATTATTAGAATATTCAGGCAACTATTATGTAAGATGCAGGGTAAGTACAAGCATGTAAAGACACATACCCAGCTTAAGTATTCCTATTCCATTCAAATATTTAATACAAAAAAAATCCTAGGATGTCAGCACTATTTTTAACACACATACATGTGCTTTTTAGTTTTACTACTAGAAAGAGAGGCTAAGAAATGGACATCCTAGGGCTTTGGCGAGTTCCAATGTGTTGAGTTGCCAGCATGCAACAGGGAAAATTTGACTTGTGGTGTTTGAGGTTAAACAGTGGCTTGGCCCCAAGAGACAGAATTCAGTACATTTTCCATCATTTTATCCTGACGAAGAAGCCACCCGAATTAGACTTTGAGCACATTAAGGTTTTTATCATAATGCCCCTTGTAAAATTTTAAGTACGTATTTACTGAACTCTCTGCAAATGTATATACTGATCCCAGTTCACCCCTGTGTAATGATCCCAGAGGTACTTAGATTTTTGTGACAGAAGCAGTCAGATCTAGATGCCCAGGCTAGTGGCCTTCTCTCTCTACACATATCTCCTAAAGAGTTAATGCACCAATGTGTGTCTCGGATTTAAGGCCTGATTAGAATACTTTTTTGATTAATGAATGTTTGTAAACTTGGGGGAGGCATGGAATGAAAAATGATGTTATGTATCCATTGTTCAGTGTGGGCTGGAAGTGTGCAGAATGGAGAGGCCTTGATTCTGGACAAGGCTTACTTCAGTGTTGACTTCTCTCTCTCTCTCTCTCTCTCTCTCTCTCTCTCTCTCTCTCTCTCTCTCTCTCTTTCGTTTTGTGACTACTTTCTAACAATGAGCTCAACCTTCTTTGAAAAGAAAACCAGAGAATATGAATGTCAGCTGATTATGCAGACCTGTGCCTGTGCCTGCCTGTGTTTTTAATATGCCTCCAAGAGTCTGGACACTGTGGAGCTGAAGCAGTGTCTTGGGGGTTAAGAATACTTGATGCAGCCAGGGGCACACCTTTAATCTTATCATTCCTGAGGCAAAGGTAGGTGGATTTCTGAATTCTGGGCCAGCCTGGTCTACAAAGTGAATTTCAGATAGACAGGGCTACACAGAGAAACCCTGTCTCAAAAAATAAAAACATTTAATACTCTCCCAGAAGACCAGGTTCAGTTCCCATCACTCAAATGGCAGCTTACAAACACCTGTAACTTCAGTTTCAGGGGATCTGATGCCCCCAACTGGCCTCCAAGCGCACTAGGTGCCTCCAAAATGGTAGCACAGACACATGCAGGCAAAAGACTCCTATACACACAAATAAATAGATGAATAAATGCTTTTAAAAGATGAGTTCTTTAAAAAAGAACTAATGTTTTATGATTCTAAAGTCCCAGTGTCCTCAGTATGTCCCATGCCAGCCCCTCCGGTCCTTCCAGTCCCATCCCCCACCCTCACTGCCTTTCCTGCAAGCAATACTTCTATCTTAGTCTTCTGTGTAGCTGGAGCTACAGGCACATGCCACTGTGTCAGACCATTACTCTGCCCTTCAGAATCAACAGGGTAGAGTAGAAAAGCAGTTGAAAATTCAACAGTCATGCTTTGATTGTGACTTATTAGGGATAGATAAGAAAAGATAATAAAAATGAAATCATTACATGAGAAAGAACTTTAAAAATATATATCTACCAAAGGAGGAAAAAAAATCCATACAATAAATATGTGTTAGTATAGCAGCAAAAAGAAATCTTCACCAAGTTTCATGATTCTTTTTTTCTTTTTTTGGTGGGGGTAGGGGTTCCAGACAGGGTTTCTCTGTGTAGCCCTGGCTGTCTTGGAACTCTTTGTAGACCAGGCTGGCCTCAAACTCACAAAGATCTCCTGCCTCTGCCCCCATGGCCAGTGCTGGGATTAAAGGCTTACACCACCACCTCCCCAGCAGTTTCTTGTTTTTTTTTTGTTTGTTTTGTTTTTTCCTGGAGCTGAGGACCGAACCCAGGGCCTTGTGCTTGCTAGGCAAGCGCTCTACCACTGAGCTAAATCCCCAACCCCTAGTTTCTTGATTCTTAATCTCCACCTCACACTAAACCTCACAGTTTCTGTAAGGATGTGACTCAAAATTAGCATTCAAAAGGAAACAGACTTCTGGCCTGTACCTTAACATTTCTTTATTTGTTTTTTGTTTGTTTGTTGTGTACATGTGCACGTTTGTAAAGGCCAGAGGACAACTCACAAAAGTCTGTTCTCTCCTCCTACCATGTGGGTTCCAGGGACTGAACTCAGGTCATCAGACTTGGTAGCAATCACCCTCTCCAGCTAATCCCTTTTACCAGCCCACATTTCCAACTTCTAAGGAGTGTTTTCCACCGTTTCTTGGCAGAAGTACATTTAGAAACAGATTGAACTATGGTGAAGGACACTTCTTCTGAAGGCCCCAGTCCCTTATTGAAGCCTACAAGTAACAAACAATCGGAGGGTTATCAAATAAACAAACCCAAGACAAAACCCCGACATTCCTAAACATTTTCCAATCGTGTTGGCCAGCGAACCCGACACTTTTCCTAAACCTTTGCTGCCCTCGTGTGTCCCTTTAGAAAACTGACGGTTAAATCTAAATCCTATTCATGCGGGGCTTTGCTGGGAACCAGTCCATAGTTTAGGTCCCCAGAAGCACAGGCAGAGAAACCTTGCAAGGAGTTAAAGATCATGGAAAGAGCAAGCCCGGAAAGGATATGGAAATGAGGAGGGAGGGTCTGACCTTTGCCATCAGCTTCTGGGACAATCCTGTCATTGCTCAATCCCTATGTCCCAAGCTCTTCAGACTTGAAACTGGTGGCACATCTTTTCTGAGGTCCTACCTAGCTCTTAGATTCAGTTATTCTCCTGGAGGTTAATAAAAAAGAGACTTTGGGAAAACCCAGTTACCCATTCCTAGCAAGCCATCAACTTGGAGGTCAGTGAGCCAAAAGCTTGTGAATGAGTTTCCTGTTTCGTCATCGGAATCCATGACCTCGGCTCTCTGTCATCTTGGAAAACCTGCTTCAGTGTCTGGATAGCTCTGACAAGAAAGAATTTGTTTCTGTAATGGCCAGTCATTGTGCTCTGTCCCACTGTGCCTTCAAAATGAAACTGACCTTCTGTGGTTCCAGGGGGAGTCAGGAAGATGCTGTCTCTCCCCTTCCTCCCAGGGTCTGCTTTGTTACCAGGCAACCAAGTGTCTAAAGAAAGGACAGGACTCTTCTTTGCCCAAAGGGATGAATCTTGACTCAGAGTTGCACATTTGGGCAAGCGAGATGACTCTTTGGATAAAGGCACTTGCAGCCAAACCCCGCAACAGGAGTTCAATCCCTGGGAGCCACATGGTGGAAGAGAACACACCCAGAAAGCTGTCCTTGGAACTCCACACTCTGCGGAGATGTGGCCATCTGTGCCACAGCACATGTGGAGGTCAGAGGACAACTTTGTGGAATTTGTTCTCTCTTCCCACCATGTGAGTTCTAGAGGTTGAACTCAAGTCACCGGGCATGGCAGTAAGCATCTTTACCCATTCCTTTGCCTGCCCCCCCCTCAAAAAATCACACACTTACTGGTTCATATCCCTGTCTGGAGTGGCGGCTAGCTGATTAAGAGTGCACACTGCTCTTGCAGAGGACCTAAGTTTGGATGCCAGCCCCCATGTTAGGTGCCTCGTAACTGCTGGTACCTCCACCTCCAGGGGATTCAATGCTTCTGGCCTCAGCAGGCACCAGCATTCAGGTGCACACAGAGCCCTCCATTTACATAATTAAAATAATAAAATAAATCTTTAAATAGAAAAACAATTACTAAGGCTAGAGGCACCTGCAATGATTCAAACTCAATTGATTTACAATTTGACAGCTTTAGAAAACTCCAAGCACACGCAGGCTGGATCATAAATCAGGTTATGTACAAATTTTGGGAAGAGGGGGTGGAGAGGGAGGCAGTCTCATGTGACTCAGGCAGGTCTCATACTGGCTGTGAGGTTGAGGCTGACCTTGAGCTCCTCATCTCCGGGTTCCACATTTGATTTAGACCAGCACCTGCCACCCTGTCTGGTTTATGTGGTGCCAGGGACTGAACTCACGGTTTCATGCATTCTAGACAAGCGTTTTATCAACTGAGCTACATCTCCACCCAATATGTACACATATTAAAGTTATTTGAACTTCCATCTTTTTCTATGTGATTATTATCAATTATTATTGTTATTATTATAGTTTTGTTGTTGGTGGTGGTTTTTTTTTTTTTTTGGAGACAAGGTTTCTCTGTGTAGCTTTGGAGTCTGTCCTGGATCTCTCTCGGTACACCAGGTTGGCCATGAACTCACAGAGATCCTCCTGCCTTTGCCTCTCCAGTGCTGGGATTAAAGGTGTGCGCCACCCTCCCCCCACCCTCCCCCCCCACCCCCCCACCCCCGCTATTGTAAGTCCATCTGTCCATGTGTGCCCCCCCCCTCGTAGCGCCTTGCTAAATAGCCCAGTCTGACCCAATCCCTGTAGTCCTCTTGCCTCAGCCTCCTGAGTGTGTGTGTTGGTGTGCACCATGCCCAGATTCCATATGATTATTGGTGATAAGAGCTTACCATTTGGCTTGAATCCACAAGTCATTAAATTTTTACTAGCATATCAGCTCTTTCTGATTGCTCTTAACACTTAACTTTAATCGTTGATGTGTTCGGAGCTCCCTCATTCAAATCTAATTTTTCTGTCTTTAGCCCCTTCCCACTCTCCTTATGCTTGCTTGTGTACATGTGTTGGAGTGTGGGCACACAATGCAAATGTGGAGCTGAAAGGAGGACCTCGGTTGTGGGTCCTCAGTTTCTACCCTGTTTGAGACAGGGTCTTTGTTCTTTGTGGTTGTGGGTACTTGAAATTCGCTGGCTGGCCAGCCGCTACAAAATGAGCTCCATAGTCGGGAGAGAAACCAAATATGGCTCCAAAACAAGGTGAAGGGTGAGCGAAGAAGATACCCAGTGTCAACCTCTGGCTTTTATACACACCAGCACAAACATGCACATACACCACATGTGTCTGTCCACACACACATGTGCACACACACACACACACACACACACACACACACACACACACACACCAAAAAAAAGGAGGGGTGGGGTGAAGGGGAAAGGCTGGAGGGGTTGGAGGAGGGGAGAGGAGGATCTGTGATTGGTATGTAAAGTGAATAAAAACTTCTCAGTTAAAAAAAGGAAAAGGAAAAGAGAACATCAACATCAATTAGTGAATGATATGTCTCTGATTATAGGATTCCAAGTCATGATCATATTTAAGAAGCCTACTTCATTTATCTTGCATCAGTAGCAGATAAAGCAGATATTAGCCTACTGAGCCTGACAAGGCAAGGTACCGAGAGATCACACCCTCAGTTGCATACAGAAACCTGACTCTAGTTGTTGACATTCTTACGTTTCCAGAACACCTGAGCTCATCAGCAAGATGTAGATCTTGCAATGCAAATCAGATGCGCATACATCCAGACTTAAACCTGTGCTCCTAGCTGAGAGAGCTATTACTGATTAGCAGCCTAAACTTTAAGAGTTAAAAATCCCAGCCCCAAAGGCAGGAAACAAAACCTTTCAGGTTAACCCAGCTAGATTTTGACTTTCTCCATTCCCTGGTAGCCTAACATTTAGCTGAATGGAAAACAGGTTTACAGAATAGAAAATGTCCGTGTGTCCTCATCTTAATAACAGACATGTTATTTGACGTCTTTCATCAGTGGCATTTGATGAACAGTGTTATTGTGTTTAGATTTTATTTACTCAGAGCCTTCCAGTTTGAGGAAACAAGATCAGCTGAGAAGCTGGCAAGGTGAGGTTGGATGTGGCTTGTTCTGTTTCTCTGATCTTTCAGTGTTCACCCCAATACCTGGCTCCAGGTTTGTTTTTATTAATAAGACCTTTTAGTAATTCATCTACATGTTATCGATAATAATTGTAGATATCTGGTGTCAAGAATGTGTAGGATGACGGTCATGAAGTCGTTCTGAAGGTCACAGTTCAATCTGATGGGGAAGCAAGGTACTGGAGCTGTTTGGGTTCCCACAATTCTGCCACTCTAGCCATGATTCCTAAATTCCAGACTTTTTCCCCTGGCCTTAGCTGTATCTTTTCCAAATCTACACAATGGAATTCAGTATCACACATACCTCCCAAAAGGCCTGTATTCATACTTAGCAGTGTTTTCCCTGGCATCAGGCAACTGCAGTCAGAGGAGCCGGAGTCTAACGTCAGCTACCCACAAGCTGACTGGCTGTCCTGGGCAAGTTCCTTCTTGTCCTGGAGTCTCATTTCCCAAGCAGGAATGCAAGTTGTCAGTCCTAGTGATTTCTGAGTCTTCTCCAGATGTACAAGCTCCTCAAGTCCCCCAGCAACTCAGACTAGAAACGATGGCCCAATCTAAACACACAACTGAAAAACCACAGCTGGAAGACTGGAAGAAACCAGGCAATGTCTTTTGTCTCTTTCCCAGGGAACAAGTCAGAACACAGGAGCATCGGTCCCATTTAGATTTGCCATTATTTGTATATGGCTCATATCTCACTCTGTAAAATATAAGTGACTTCTCTCTGGTACAGAAATAAGGTAAAAGCTATCTCATTGACTCATTATCTTTTGTGAAGAGAACTATATGAAAAAGCCAAGAATATCCAGGAATGTCAAACGTAAAAATTAGGTGTGTTCTTAAGGGACACTGAATTATATAAGGCCTGAATGAATTCTGTATAGTAATCTGTAGAATCGTTTATGTTACTTTTTAATTAAAAACTTGTGTTATTTGAAAAACCACAATTAGCGTTACAGTGCTATTCATCATTTATGTAAATAATCATGTTGCAGTTGCATATTTAAATGTACAAAAGTGGCCGGGCAGCGGTGGTGATGCACTGCTTTAATCCCAGCACTCAGGAGGCAGAGGCAGGCAGGTCTCTGAGAGTTTGAGGCCAGCCTGGTCTACAGAGTGAGTTCCAGGACAGCCAGGGCTACACAGAGAAACCCTGTTTTGAAACAACAACAACCAAAATGAAGTATAAAAGTCATATAAAAAATACACTTATTTCAACCATAACCTCGTAAACCTGGAAAGCCATGAGAATTGCCCACCTTACCTTCAGAGCAATTGTAAACACCATCAGCTAGTTAAAACTGTCCTGCATTCCAGTTCCTGCAGGGCGTTGGCTGTTGCTCTTGGTAGCATCCCTCGGTACTTACTGCTGCAGTTGCTTTTCTTGTGGCTGTGACCGAATACCTGATAGAAGCAACTGAGGGGTTTTTCCTTTGGAGAATTCCACCAGGAAGCTGGTGGGGGAAGTGGAGGAGATGGGGGTGCAGGAGTGAGGCTGTGAGGGGCTGTCATGGGGTGCAGGAGTGAGGCTGTGAGGGGCTGTCTTGGGGGCAGGAGTGAGGCTGTGGGGGGCTATTCCCACATACCTGCAGATCAGGAAGCAGAGAAAGGGGAATGTGGGTGGCAATCTGGCTTCTTTTTATTCAGTCTGGTTCCCCAACACATGGGATGGTGCCACCAACGTTCAGGGTGAGTTTCCCTCCGGAATTCAGTCTGCTTTGGAAACACTCTCCCAGACACACCTAAAGGTGTGCCTCATCAATGCGGTTTGACCCTGAAACATCCTCCGTAGATAGGCTCGTGTTTTGAACAACTTCTTCATCAGGTAATAGGTTGTGGTGTCTAGCTGGTGGAATTTTCTAGGGGAGGGCCTTGAGGATGATACCCACCCCTTCCTTTTTTCCTCTCTGCTTCCTGGAATGTGACCTTGTGAACCGTCCCCAGGGCAGCTCTTGCGCCAAGGATTGCCTACCCTGTTACGAAGGACCATACTCCTTAGACCAGGAGCCCGGGTCAACCTTTTCTCCCTTGAATTGGGTCTGTCAGGTATTTTGATCACAGGGACAAAAAAAATTAACTAATTCTCTAGTTGAGGTTGCCTGGGGTGTGGTCACAGATGAAGAGGGAACAGACCCAGGACAGAGCCTTGGGTTCTTCCAGTCATGGAGACGAAGGACATCTGCCAAGTACCCCCAAGAAGGGTGGGGCCGAGAGGGAAGAGGAAAATCACTGAGCATGACTCTTAGAAGCCAGACTTCCGGTGAGAGGAGTGCACGGCTATGTCCACAGCTGTTGTGACTCCAAATGAAGCAGATCCTCGGCATGGAGACAGGAAGTAGGCCACGGGCAGGAAGTCAGTGGGGGTTGGGGGGGGGAGGTAGAAAACCAAAGGGGCCTTGTAATCAGTGTCCCCCAGTCTTCACTAAATTCAACTCAAGCCACACTCGTTGCCCACGTGACCCTTCTGCACACACGGGTACGACAGACAGGAGCACTAATTCCTGCCCAGGAGCTCCCGAGACAGGCTGCAGAGCCAATACTGCGCCATTCTGCTACGGAACCCGAGACCGGCAACTTGAAGCTCCCACATTTGTTCTCTCACAGTTCTCGAGGCTTCAAGTCCAAGCTCCAGTGCTTCCAGGGCTGGTTTCTGGTGTGGTCATTCTGTCTGGCTTGAAGGCAACTCTGTTCTTTTCACATTTTTTTTTTTTTACTTTATATTTCATTTATTTATTTACATATATGGCTCTTACTATGTTGCTCACAATGGCCTTAAACTCGGGATCTTCTTAGCTCAGACTCCTGATCACAGGTACATATGATTATGTGCAGATAGACAGTGACTCTCTTGTAGTGCCCTTACGTGACAATCTACTCACCTCTCCCCCACTCTGTGAGAGTTTCTTCTGCTCCTTCCTTCCTCTTCCTTCCATCCTTCCTTTTTTTCTTCTTTCCTACTCCTCTTTTTCTTCTTTTGGTGGTAACACCAGATCCCAGGCTCTTGCCAAGCTAAGGACCTTCTCGTCTCTGAGCTCCACCCCCAAGCCTTCTTCCTCTTCTTACAAGAACACTAGCCCTGGCTGATTAGGACCCCAACCCCAGAGCTCATGCAGTTTTATCTCCCCAAGTCCCTGTGTCCAAATACAACCATACTTGAGTTCCTGCTTGGGCCTATGAATGTGTGAAGGAACATTACCAACTACATCAGCAACAAAGCCTCTGGAGCTCAAAGTCACCGTCTACTCATCCCTTAGCGACGCTGCTTTGCTGGGCTTTTTTTTTTTTTGGTTTTTTGAGACAGGGTTTCTCTGTGTAGCTTTGCACCTTTCCTGGAACTCACTCTGTAGCCCAGGCTGGCCTCGAACTCACAGAGATCCGCCTGGCTCTGCCTCCCGAGTGCTGGGATTAAAGGCGTGCGCCACCACCGCCCGGCTTTGCTGGGCTTTTATTGTTGTTGTTCCTTTGTGATTTTTATTATTTTACAATATATAGCACAATCCATAATCAAAACACACACAACTGTTATCCTAAATTTTAAAAGATTCAACCAACTCTAATCAGTATCTTCAGGAAGTCACTGTTTAACAAAAGTTGGTCAACACCGCCATCTACTGGACTTTTATTCAAAGCATGTTTGTTGGCTTTTTATCTTTTGTCAATACTGTAACTTGCCCGCTGCTACCACTTTTTTCCTTTTTCTAATTGGAGTAAAAGGTACCCTGGCTTTCAGTTTAATCTAATTAATATTCTAAGAAATACACAAGGATCCTAACATCACAGGCATGGTCTTTTCCTGTCTCCAAGATCCAGTCTAAATCTGTACCTGTAAAGTGTGTACCTGTAAAGTGGGCAGAAGGTGAAGACAGGGTGCTCTTTACTTCCAGAAACAACCCATACTCATTTCATAATTAGGTGGATTTTGTTTGTCTATCATAAAGTGTTTTATCTCCCAGCTCACCCAATCATGAACAGACAGAAGGCTCCCTCAGAAGCCTGGTGGTAGGAAATGGGTATGACCCAAACCTAACAAACATGCTACTGCTTGCATTGAGGACCAAGTTCAACAACACAGAGTTGGTTCCAAAGGCTTGCAGCACCATGGGAATCAGTGTTTCCTCAGAAAGTGGAAACAGAGCTACCCAGTTACACCACTACTGACCATGTACCCCAAACACTCCCAGCTATTGTACCACAGAGGGGCTTACACATCCATGTTTATTGCAGCGCTACTCACAATAGCCAAGATATGGAACAAGCCTAGATGCCCATCAAGAAATATTTTGGAATATATAGATATATAACTGAGATTTTAAAAATGTTCAATGTTGCAGAATATTTGTTTAACTATGCAAAGATGCACTGCATTTGTTTAGCCATGTAAAGATGTGTTGCATTTGTCTCACTATGTGAAGATGTTGCTGTTTTACCTTGCCTGCCTAAGGCATCTGATTGGTCTAATAAAAAGCTGAATGCTAATAGCAAGGGTGGAGGTATAGGCAGAACTTCTAGGCAGGGAGAATAAGTAGGAGGAGGAATTTAGACTCAAGGAAGAAAGAAAAAGAGATGAGAGGAAGACACTAGAGGCCAGACAGACACAAATGAAGCAGGAAAGTAGGACATATAGAATGAAAGAAAGGTAAAATGAGGCCTGAGGCCAAACATAGATGAATAGAAACAGGTTAAATTAAAAGAGCTAGTGGGACAAGCCTAAGCTAAGGCTGAGCATTCATAATTAACAATAAGTCTGTATGTCTTTATTTGGGAGCTTGGGAGCTGGTTGATAGCCCAAAGAAAATTCCAACTACAATTCAACATCTTTTGTTTTCTTTCTTTACCTTTTTTCTTTCTCTCTTTTCTTTTCTTTTCTTTTCTTTCTTTCTTTCTTTCTTTCTTTCTTTCTTTCTTTCTTTCTTTCTTTCTTTCTTTCCTTCTTTGAGACAGGGTTTCTGTATGTAACCTTAGCCATCCTGGAACTCACTCTGCAGACCAGGCTGGCCCTGAACTCAGAGATCTGCCTGCCTCTGCCTCCAGAGTGCTGGGATTAAAGGCATGAGCCACTATTCCCTGGCTTCAACATCTTTTTTTTTTCCCCAAGAGGTCTGGCTTAATTATATATTTGTGTATAATGATGTTGGTGTGTTTATGTATGTACATGTGTGAGTGTGAGCCTGCCTCAGCACACTTGTGGAAGTCAGAGGACAATTTGCAGGAGTTGATTCTCTCCTTCCACCACATGGGGCCTGGGGATTGGACTCAGGGCATCAGGCTTAGTGACAAGTGCTTTTACCCACTGAGCCATCGCTCCATTTCCAGTTTATTTTTTTTAAGCTGTAAAGAAGAATAATATGTCATTTGCAGAAAAGTGAGTCAAACTGGAAATCATCCAGTAAAGTGAGATAAGCCAGATTCACATTTTCTTTCATGAGAATAATCCAGAGGGAAAACAGACGCAGTAGACGGGGAGATGAATAGGGTGCAGGAAGGGCATGGAGATGAGTGATATTGGGGCTGTCATGGCTTGTGTGGCTGGATCCTGGAAACATGACTGAGGTGATAAAGGAGTAAAGAGAGGACAGACATGCAGACACACAGAGATCAGCCCATGCACTCTGATGGAGACACATGAACAGCAACCCAGAAACTCACTCAGTGTGTTGTTCTGTTCAGCATGAAGGAGGAGGAGTTAGTGACGGGTTCGCTATCTCAGTAGCAGATCTCTGTAGGGGACCATTCTCAGGTTGTAGTCATCTGGGAGGAAGGAAATGTGGTTAATAGTTTCTGCACACATTGGTTATAGCGAAAGGTCAATCATCCCTAACATCTGTTCTTGAACCAGAGGAAGGCTTTGCCACACCTTTGACACTGACCTGAGAAGGCCTTACCACCCCCATGGGTCTGAGGCAGTGGAGTCCTTGACATGGCCATGGTTATGTCAACAATACACAGTCACTCAGAACTTATCTACTCCCCATGAGCACAAGGTTATTGTAATAAAAGTACATGCATATATGGCAACATTGCAATGAATCTAAATGTTGTGATATATTTGATTACACTGTGTGAAAATATATCACTGTGACTGGTTTAATAAAAAGCTGAATGGCCAATAGCTAGGCAGGAAAGGTTAGGAGGGACTTCTGGGGAAAGAGGAGCTTAGGTGAGACATGATAAATCTTCTTGGCTACAGAGTTCTCATGACTTATTATTACATGCCATCTTTTTATATAGCATGAATGGAGATTTATATTACAGTTTGGTTATATAGTCCAAATGAACTTAAAAAGTTGACAGATGTCTTCTACCTGCTCAAACATAGAACAGAGAATCATCGTTTGCTGTGGATGATTGATTGATAAATAAAGCTGACTGGCCAGTAGCCAGGCAGGAAGTATAGGCAGAACAAGGAGAGAGGAGAATTCTGGGAAGTGGAAGGCTGAGGCAGAGAGATGCTGCCAGCTGCCATGTTGAGAAGCAGATATTAAGATACCGGTAAGCCACGAGCTACGTGGCAACTTATAGATTAATAGAAATGGGTTAATTTAAGCTGTAAGAACAGTTAGCAAGAAGCCTGCCACAGCCATACAGTTTGTAAGCAATATAAGTCTCTGTGTGTTTACTCGGTTGGGTCTGAGCTGCTGCAGAACCGGGGGGTGAGAGAGATTTATCCTGACCGTGGGCCAGGCAGGACTGGAGAAAACTCCAACTACAATCGTTAGCTGATTTGTGTATACCACACATTCCATACTTGTATTAGTGCAGATATGTATGTTACCTTTAAAAGTTTGTGTGTTTTCAGGAAAAAAAAAAAAAGGATCATACATCAGTGAAGACAAGTAGCCCAGGTGATCCAGCCTCTCAAAATGCCTCTGTTACAATTTCCTCAAAAATCTGCATCCAGAACAACTTCAAAGCTGTTAGCTGAGATGGTCCAGCCTCACAGATTACCCCAGCCAGGACTTCAGATAAGATCTCACCTTTTCCATAAGACAGAGACTGGACAACAGATGATACAGCTAGCTCTCCCAGAACTCCCATTATCTCAATTTCCTCAGGGGCCCCTTGCTGAGGGATGGTCTGTATGTCAAATTGCTCTGATTGGTTAGTAAATAAAACACTGATTGGCCAGTAGCCAGGCAGGAGGAAGTATAGGCAAGACAAGAAGGAGAAGAATTCTGGGAAGTAGAAGGCTGAGGGAGAGTCACTGCCAGCCGTTGCCATGATAAGTAGCATGTGAAGATGCCGGTAAGCCACGAGCCATGTGGCAAGGTATAGACTTATAGAAATGGATTAATTTAAGATATAAGAACAGTTAGCAAGAAGCCTAGCATGGCCATACAGTTTGTAAGCAATATAAGTCTCTGTATTTACTTGGTTGGATCTGAGCAGCTGTGGGACTGGTGGGTGACAGAGATTTGTCCTGACTGTGGGCCAGGCAGGAAAACTCTAGCTACATCCCCTAAAGATGCCATTGCCCCCAGATGACAGGAAGTAATTTTAAGAACACAATACCCACATTTCCAAGAGGTGGAGAGGGTGGTTTTGATTATGAATGTTTGTCATTGTTTATGGGGTTTGGTTCCAAGTTGTTAGTGGACAGGGAAAAAACTATGCAAAGGAGGTTAGATTCAGGAATCTCTTTCTGAAAAGAAAATAGGGGGATATAGAAGTGATATGATAAAAGGGCAGATATTGAATCTATTTTTAAACTAAAAAAGCAACTACTCCTCTTAAACATTTTATATTGTATGGATTTTTGTATATTGATACAAATTTGAGGTTATTTTTGTTATAGTGTATATGTATTTCTACTCTTGTTTAAGGTATTGTACCTATGCAGCTCATTTAACAATGTACTATAAATGTCTAGTCCTTGAAAGTTATTATTATAAACTATTTAGGATAATTAAGAAGTACAGGTTAGTAGTTAGTCATCTAACAATCAAATTTGTGGCCATATTAAGTATGTTTTCAAGGTCAAACAGAGATATATTTTAGATATACAAATGGTCTTGTCTTCAAACACTTCAGAGACCTACAGAATGTAGTACTTAAGATGTTTTAATAACAAGGCTTTCCATGACAATGAAACACATTCACTTCTGACAGTACCAATTTACTTCAAAAAAGAATGATGGGCATCAGAAAATCTCCACATAGAGTTTGCTTTCATTGTATCTAAGTTAGCCACTGGGCAAGAAACTGCCCTTGCCTCAACTGCTGACAGTATGGTTTCCAAACTGGACAAATAAGACACAAAAGAAGGCAACTACTGAACTTTGCCAAGACAAGGTAGGACAATCCCTCAAAATTCCTGCTTCAGAAAAAAATCTGTCAGATATTCTAGGCCTGTAGGCCAAAGATGGATGCCCCAATGTTGCAGAGGAACTTGGGGTGACTGTCCAGGCAGCCAGATGTCTCTGTTGTTTCTATGGTTTTGGAAATTGTTGCTTTTGTTGAAGACTAGATAGTTATAGTTTTACAGTTTTTCTTGTTACCAAATTCAGAAAAGAAATTCACAAAAGAGGTGTAAAGTATATAAGGTTGAGAGACATAAAAGCTTAAGTTATTTAACTAAGAAAATGTTTTGGGGTCTAAAAAGATAGTTTTGGGTTGGTAATAAAAGTTATGATAAAAAGTTTTTAGGCCGGGCGGTGGTGGCGCACGCCTTTAATCCCAGCACTCGGGAGGCAGAGCCAGGCGGATCTCTGTGAGTTTGAGGCCGGCCTGGGCTACCAAGTGAGTTCCAGGAAAGGTGCAAAGCTACACAGAGAAACCCTGTCTCAAAAAAAAAAAAAAAAAAAAAAAGTTTTTTAGGTATAAAATTTTGGACTCACCATGCTAGGACAATAGACAATAGAAATAGAGTACTTTCTCTAAATTTGCCAAATACAGATAGACTGGACATTGTAAATGTAATCCTTACCTGATAATTGTTCTTTTTAAAAAAAAAAAAGATTTATTTACTTATTATGTACACAGAAGAGGGTGCCAGATCTCATTACAGAAGTTGTGAGCCACCATGTGGGTGCTGGGAATTGAACTCAGGACCTCTGGAAGAGCAGTCGGTGCTCTTAACCTCTGAGCCATCTCTCCAGCCCTGATAATTGTTCTTATTACATATAGTTTTATTATGTTAGAGTTAAAACCATTTTCTTCTTATTTAGACAAAACGGGGAAAATGTTGTGAGAGATTTGATTACACTATGTGAAGACGTGTCACTATGATTGGTTTAATAAAAAGCTGAATGGCTAGGCAGGAGAGATTAGGTGGGACTTCTGGGAGAGAGAGGAACTCAGGATGAATCTATGCATGCAAGAGAGAGACACCAGTGAGACACTAATGAGGTCAGACATACAGTACAGAAGAGAAGTAACTGAGCCATGTGGCAGAACATAGATTAATAGAAACAGGCTAATTTAAGTTATAAGAGCTAGTTTGGAAAAGGCCTAAGCTAAGGCCAAGCCTTCGTAATTAATAATAAGTCTCTGTGTCATTATTTGTGAGCTGGTGGCCCAAAGGAAAGTCTGACTACATCTAGAATTTTGTACAATGATCTGTAATAATAAAAATAAGTTCAATGAATAAAAAAGACAGAGTTCAGAAGATGTTGAGAGCATGCTGAGCATGAATGAGACTCTGCTTCAAACCACAGCACCATGGAAAAGTAAAAGGCAAGGAGTTGAAAGAGTCGGAGTCATGTAGGATATGAAAGTGCTTGGTTTCATGAAACACAAGGCTGAGTGTGCAGCTGGTAGAGAGCTTGCCTAGTGTACACAAGGCCATGGGTTCCTAGGGAGAAAGTAAAGAAGGGAAGGAAGAAAGGAGGGAGGGAGGGAGGGAGGGAGGGAGGGAGGGAAGGAGGGAGGGAGGGAGGGAGGGAAGGATAATGCTGTAACATGGAATCTCAATGAGAACAAACACTACACAATATATATTCTCAACAGTCCATGAACTTTCTCTAAAATAAGTCACTTATTGGGACACAAAACAAGTCTCACCAAATATATACTTTTATTTTGGGTTTCTTGTTTTGTTTTGTTTTGAGACAAGGTTTCTCTGTGTAGCCCTGGCTGCCCTGGAACTTGCTCTTTAGACCAGGCTGCCCTGGAACTCAGAGATCTGAGTTGCCTCCCAAGTGCTGGGATTAAAGGTGGGTTCCTCTGCTGCCTGACTAGTCTCACCAAATACAGAAAAATTGAAATAATCCCTTGTATTTTACCAGTAGAATAAAGTTAGAAATCTGTAGCAAGAGACACCATAGAAAATACATAAAGTTATGGAGATTAAGCAACACAGTATTGAATGATGAATGGGTCACTGAAGAAATCAAAAAGGAAAAAATAGTCCTTGAATTAAATAAAATTAAAGTACAACATAACAAAACCTCTAAGTGTTTACAGTTAAAAAAAATCAGAAATCTAGCCAAGCAGTGGTGGCACATGCCTTTAATCACAGCACTCAGGAGGCAGAGGCAGTCAAATAGATCTCTGTGAGTTCGAGGCAAGCCTGGTCTACAAAGCGAGTTAAGGCTGTTACACAGAGAAATCCTGTCTTGAAAAGCAAAACAAAACAAACAAAAAAATCATTCATCATGATCAAGCTAACTTCATTCCAGAGCTTCAGAGATGGGTCAACATGTGTAAATCAATAAATTCAATTAATCACATAAAGAGACTTAAGAACAGAAACAACATGACCATCTCAATAGACACAGAAAAGGCCTTTGACAAAAATCCAATATCCTTTCATGATGAAAGCCCCGGTGAGGGCAGTGATGGAGGGAATATATTGTAACAAAATAAAGACTATATATGACACACTTATAGCCAATATTATGATAAATTGATAAAAATGAAAAACATTCCCACAAGGATTAGGAGCAAGGCAATGGTGTCTACTCTCCCCATTCCTGTTCAATACAGTGCTTGAAAACTTAACTAGAGCAATATGACAAGAAAATGAAATAAAAAAGATACAAATGAGAAATGGAAAAGTCAAGGTATTTCTATTTTTAATTGATATGACTCTATATGTAGAAGTCTCCACTAGAAAATTCCTATGGCTGGTAAACTTTCAGCAGTGTCATGATAAAAAATAACATAAACAAATCAATAATCTTCCTATACCTCAATGACAAAGATATTGAGAAAGAAATTGGGGAAACAGTCTCATTCATAATAGCCTCAAAAACAAAACAACAAACCTTTAAAATACAGAAGAGAGAAATTGAAGAAGACACCTAAAAGATGGAAGACCTCCCAAGCTTATTGATCAGTAGGATTACTACTGTGAAAATGACCATCCTATCAAAAAAAAAAATACAGATAAAATCAAATTGAAATCATTATTAACAGAGTCAGGAAAAATAACCTTGAGAGTCATATGGAAGCAAAAAGCCTCAAATAGCCAAAGCAATCGTGAGGAAAAAGATGCCGCTAGACATATCTGATTTCAAGTTTTGTGAAAGTATGGGGAGATGGCTCAGAGGTTAAGAGCACTGGCTGCTCTTCCAAAAGACCCAAGTTCAATTTGCAGTACCCACAAAGTGGCTCAAAACCACCATTTCATCATGTGTGGGAAAGACGCTCCTCAGCCCACTAAGGAGTGCTGGGTAGTTATTGGGTGCTGTGAGAGTCGTGTTATTTTCTTCAGTAGTGTAGCCACTGGTATGTTTCCCGTGTCCCAATAAATAGCACCCAAAGCATGCTCGAGCGTCAACCAGAATGAAACTCAGTGGGTCAAAATAACAAGGAAGACACCAAAGAAGAAGGGGCTCTTGTGAGGAAGAAGGGTTTAACAGAAGAGAGGGTGGGTGAAAGAAAGTAACTGGGGTGAAAATGACCAAAAGTTCAGTGTGTACATGTATGAAATTGTCAGAAACGAAAAAGAATTATGTTCCCTGCAAGCAATATAATAGCCTCATCACAGGGGTTTATACTATTTCTCTGCTCCCTCCCTCCCTCCCTCCCTCCCTCCCTCCCTCCCTCCCTCCCTCCCTCCCTCATGCACACACACACACACACACACACACACACACACACACACACACACACCAAATATTCCCTAGCCTTGGCTCATAAACAGATTCCATGATCCTCAGGACCCAGCTTATTTTTACCTTGTTGCTCTCCGGTCTTGAGTGGCTGCTTCATGGTCCAAGGAGGTCGCTTGCATTGCAGCCAGCAAACCCACACCCCAGCTCTCAAAGGCGAGAGGCTTTTAAAAATGCAGCACAAACTTGGATTCTAGGCACTATGTTACATGCATAACTATATTGTCAGGTAAGAGAAAGGCAGAAAATGCAGGCTTTTTAAGCTGGACAGAAGAACAATGCCCTCAAATTGATTTAGAAAGAGTAGCATAAATAATGTCAGGACAACTTGTAGCCCCTGCCGTGGTATGCTAATTGTTATGTGATGAGAAGATAAACAGCGTCCGTGCGTACTTTGGGAAATCTTGGTTAACTAGACTGAAGTGCCCAGGGATAGTCTGTGTCTCTGGAAAGGAGGTGTGTCTGTTGGAGAGAGAAGGAAAAAAGACAAACTTAGGAAGTTACCTTTATGGTCTTTGAATGTTATATTATAAACTGATATTTTCTATAGCACAAAAACCTGTAATGTAAACACTAGCATTTTATTTTGGGTCTTGGATGCTGACTAGAACCCCCACTGTTGTATTATGTAGGTCTAAGTGGTAAATAAAATTGTACAAGTTCAAATATGAAAGTGATGCTTTTGTTTCCTCATGCTTGGGCTGCAGAAGTGGGGCTGAGACAGGTTCTCATGATGTAACCCAGGATGGTCTCAAACTCACTGCATTGCCCAGGCCGGCCTCCGATTTGATCCTCCCACCTCAGCCTTCCCAGAGCTGGGATTTACTGGTGTGCACATCACTCCCAGCTGTGATGCTTTGATGTAGAGTTTTCATAGTTCACGCCTACTGTTACGAAACAATGACCGCATGGACCTAATTAACACAACCCTTGCCTCATGCAGTTGCCATTTTTTGTGTATGTATGTGTGGTGGAAAAAGATCTACTCTCTGGCACTGAAAGTTTCTGGAGGGAATAGAAAAAAAGAAGTAAAAATCCTTCGTTGGGAGCAAAGAGACAGGGAAATATGAGTGGTGGGATTAATTGATTTTTGTTTTGTTTTGTTTTTGTTTTTGTTTTTGTTTTTGTTTTTGTTTTTGTTTTTGTTTTTGTTTGTCAGTCCTGGGGACTAAATCCAGGGCCTTGCATTTGCCAGGCTAACAGTCTAACCATCGAGCAACACCTCAGTCTCAAGAGTTGCAAGTTTACTGTGACCACTGAGGAGAAGTGTTTCAAGTTGGCCCTACACCCTTCATTTTACTCTGTGACTACAACGTATTTATCAGCCGAGATGTCTCTACCCAAAGGACCATGTATTAAGGTTTGATCCCCAGAGAGAAGCCCTAGGCATGGTGGAGTCTTGAAGAGATGGGGCCAAGTGTTAGGGTTTCAGGTGACTGGAGCTGGTTTTTGTTTGTTTGTTTGTTTGGTTTGGTTTGGTTTTTTAATAAGGGGACAGAGGATCCTCAGCTTGTTGCCCTTTCTTTCTCTTTCCCACCATAAAGTGACGGATTTTGTTCTGACACATGCTCCCACTATGAAATGTCACCTTAGCACAGCCCCCAAAGCAGCAGATCCAACGGGTCGTTGCTGGAACCAACACTGCACCAGAACTTCTTCTTTGTCCTTTTGTTGTTTTTACTGTTTGTTTTTTTGAGACAGGGTTTCTCCTTGTAACCTTGGCTGGTCTGGAACTCACTATGTAGACCAGGTTGGCCTCGAACTCAGAGCTCTGCCTGCCTCTGCTTCCAGAGTGCTGGGATTAAAGGCATGAGCCACCATGCCTGGCTTCAATCATTCTGTCTTTGTAATCTGATTATATTAGTTATCAGTTGCTATCACAGAAAGCTGATGAACCAAGTTGAGATTTGAGAAGAAGTTGTGAGATTCAGGAGGAAAATATAAACTGAGTGGGCTGGGAAATGACGTATTTGTTCTTCCAAGTCAGTAACTTCTTTTAGTGTTTGTTTGCACTCTGCTACTCATGCCCATAAATTTCCTAATGAAAAACAAACACATTGGAACATTGGTACCAGACCCGCAGGATTGGGGGAACAGATCTGGAAGGTTAGCCTTCCTTCCATTAAAGAAGAGGACAGATCTTTGGCAGCACGAGTCTGGTGCAGCTGCTTAGTGCTTGTGGGTTGGATCATGTGAGTTTTGATCACATCGGGGCTGTGCCTTGATGAGCTGATGATCCTATGACCACACACCTACTCGATGATGCCTGAAATCCCTTTTAGCATTCCATATACCTCCCACTCTGCAGTTCAGAGGAAACCAGGAAGTCTCAGGTAAGGCTTGCCTGAACTACTCTGCCAGAGTACATCAGCAGCAGATGGCACAGGCCAGATCAACAGATCCCAGCTGCCTCTACAGAGAAGGAAAGGGGTGTGCAGAATGGAGGTGCACTCTAGAATGTTGACATAGAAAAGCAGATGTAGTCAGACTTTCTTTAGACTGCCAGCTCCCAAATAATGACACGAAGACTTCTTATTAAGTATGAAAGCTTGGCCTTAGCTTAGGTTTATTCCCAACTAGCTCTTAAAACTTCACCTGTCTATATTAATCTACATTCTGCCACATGGCTTGTTATCTCTCCTCAGTACCATACTTCCAACTCCCTCTGCATCTTGCTGGCGAATTCCGCCTCTCATTCAGGCTCTTTATTAGACCAATTAGAAGTTGCCTTGGCAGAGACACATCTCACAGTGTGATTAAATATCCCGCAACAAGTAGACACTCCTTTATGGAAAACTGCTGGGTTCAGAACCAAGACACAAGAGAAAGGAAGACAGCCAGGCTGAGAAGCATTCTCATGACACTCCTTTCCCAGAGGAATGGCTATTGCCATAACTTGAAAAAAAATTTTGGGGAGTGGGAGGAGCAGAATCTCATGTAGTCCAGGGTGGCCTCCAATTCTCTAGGGAGCCAAGAATGGCCTTGAACTTCTGTTGTTCATATGTCCATCTCCTAAGTTTTGGAATAACAGGTGTGTGCTGCCAACCTAATTTATGTAGCGCTGGGGATCAAACTCAGGACTTTGAGACTGCTAGACCAGGGCTCTACCCATTGAGTTACATCCAGTGCCCATTTGGTAGATAATACAGGATTAGTGGTGCAGACAGCAAGTGGACAGTTACCCAGCAAGCTCCTTGTGGCCTCTAATATTTTCCTCTCCATCAATGTGGTTTTTTTGATATTCACTTAAAGGTCAGAACATGATGAAACACTGAGCATTGGTGGACCTGAGGAATGAACTTCAGATATACACAGCATGACTGAGTTTTTTTAAAAAAAATACTGGAACTTACTGTTCATTTTATTTTTTAAGGTATTTTTAAAAGGAATTAACCCAAGTCCCTGGGCATATCCACCCAGTGCACTCCCTGGAATCTCCCTGGGGCTTTTAGTTTCAGTTTTTTGAGATTTGATGTTGTGTGTATGGCTGCTTTCCTTGCATGTATGCCTATGTGTATGCAGTGTCCATGGAGGCCAAATCCAAGAGGGCACCCGATCCTCAGATCTGGGGTTTCACACAGTTGTGAGCTACCATGTGGGTGCTGGGAACCAAAACCAGGGGCCTCTGTAAGACCAGAAAGTTCTCTTAACAGCTGAACCATCTCTCCAGCACCTTCAATTTTCACATTTTTTAAAAATTAGCACACCAAGAGTTAAATTTCCTTATAGCATTTTAAAAACAAAATTAGTTTTAATTGTTCCTCCCCTTTCTCATCCCCAATCCTTCCTTTACACACTCTCAGTCTTAGAAGCCTTATTTCCATTCATTATTTTGAGGAGTCTCACTAAGTTGCCCAGGCTGGCCTTGAGTTCGCTCTGCAGCTCAGACAGGCTTTGAACTTGCAATCTTCCTGCCTCAGCCTCCGTAATAGCTGGAATTATAGGTATGAACCACTATGCCTGGCTGTTGTTTATTTGCTTTTCTAATCAGTCATTTTCCAGTATCTAGGGTTCTAAACTAGAGGGTCAAAACTACATGGAAAAAGTTGGTCTGTACCAAGCACAGGAAGACTTCCCCCTTTTTTTCATTTTTCTTTATTGAGAAATTTTCTACTCACTCCATATACCACCCACAGATCCCCCCCCCCCAAGGAAGACCTTCCTTTTTTTTTCTCTCTCACATTTTCTAAGCTATACAGTGTTAACAACTGTTCCCATGGCATGCACGCTGCACTGGGCATTAAAGGAACCTAGTGATGAGTTAAAGTGTGAGAGGATGTGTACAGGTTCTGTACAACACTGTGCCATTCTGTAGAAGAGTCACGGGATAGTTACTCTCGTCAATTTGTGAGATTTAGAACCAACACAGATGCAGCCCATGGGCATGTCTGTGAGGGAGTGTCCAGATTGTATTGAGTTGGGAAGACTCATCCTAAATGTGGATGAGGTCCTGCAAGAAGAGGATAAAGCAAGCAGAGAACCAGCATGCATCCTTCTCTGCTTTTTCATTGTGGATGCAACATGACCAAGTGCCTCAAGCTCCTGCCACCACGCCTTCCCCAGCATGCCCTCTCCAGCATACCTTCCCCACCACACCTTCCCCACCATAATGGCCAGCATAGCTAGAAACTGTGAACCAGAATGAATGTTCTCTTCTCTATCTGCTTTTGTTGGGTATTTCTGTTGTAGCAAGGCGACAGGTAATTAATACAGGATATGAGCAGAGGCCCTCAGCATTTCAGTATGGAAGAACCCCAAGAACCAGGGCCCCCAGAACTTTGACAAATGACTCTGTGTGTATGTGGCGGGGGGAGAAATGAAAAATTCCAGAACAAATCAAATTAATCTAAGAACAAATTAGGGAGGGGGGCTGAGGAATCTAGACAATTAGGTTGAGGAGAGTGGGGACTGACTGTAAAGCTGGACATCTAGATTTCCTGGGGATGGCTTTAATCTACTGAATTTTGCCAGAGGTTTGTCTACTATGGACATATGGCATGGCTTGCAACTCACTGAATGGCACATTTCATTGTTGCAAATCTCTCCAACCCATAAACAACCACTGAATTCTAATAAAGGAGACCCTTAGAGAGCAGTGTGAGATTGCTTGTGACATACTTTGAAATTCATCCTCCAAAAACCAAAATGAAACAGTCGAGATTGATTGGTGAGTGGGTAACTGGGCAGGGAGATGGACAGGTGTGTGAACTAGGAAACACTGTAAACTGGTAGCTGTTGAGGTGGCTGGTAAACATGTAAGTTGTACAGCCTCTTCAACTCTTGGGTGCTGGAGGAAGTGTTTCTGTACGTTGTGAATATATGTTGTTCCCGTTGGTTAATAATAAGTTGCTTTGGCCTACAGCAAGGCAGCTTGGAGGCAGGCAGGAAATCCAAGGAGAGAGACAGGAAAGGAGAAAGGAGACCAAGGGAGATTCCAGCCGCCGCCTAAGGAACAGCAAGATGCCAGCAGACCGGTAATGCCACAGCCGTGTGGCAACTTGTAGATTAATAGAAATGGGTTAAGTTATAAGAGCTAGCTAGTAAGAAGCCTGCCATAGGCCATACAGTTTGTAATTAATATCAAGCTGCTGAGTGATTATTTTATAAGTGGCTGCAGGAACACAGGGCCTGGCGGGACCTGAGAAAACTTCGGGCTACACTTGGGTGTGTTCAAAAGCTTTCTTAACACAATGTTATCAAACTGATACTGAATTAAAAGTTCCAATACAGAGGCTGGAGAAACGGCTCAGCAGTTAAGAGCACCCGCCCCCCTTCTTGCAGGGAATCTACGCTCAATTCCCAGCACCCACTTGGTGGTTTACAATTATCTGTAACTTCAGTTCCAGAGGATTTGATTCCCTCTTCTGGCCTCTGCAGGCACTAGGCAAAGGCATGTGCTACCCCTACACCTGCACCCCCCCCTCACCCCACCTCACCCCCAGCTGTGGGAAGTGTTCTTATGAGGCTTGGGACAGCATGTGGGTGGTGATATGCAAGAAGATGTGACTTCAAATTAAAGCAATTTTATTGTACTTGTTTGTGTCTTCTAAGATGGGACACAATCAATAAATGCTTTTTGAATGAATGATGTGAATGAATGAATGAAACAGTCCCCAACTAATAACTAAAAACAAGAGTGGAAGGGTAGTCCTAAAATGAATAACACAGGAAACATGAGTTTGTTAGATCTGGTGGTACAAGCCTATAAGTAATCTGGCCAGTCAGGAAGCTAAGGCAGGGAGATCTCAAGTTCAAGTCCCACCTGGGCAATTTCAGGATCCCATCTCAAACTAGAAAATGTCCAGAAGGAGGGATGGAGGTAGCTCAGTGGTGAGGCATCTGCCTAGCGTGTTTGAGGCTCTAGTTCAATCCCCAGCGTGTATTATTCTCTGAGGTGAGAGTGAATACCGTATCCTTCCCCTAAATACGTCACTTCTAACAGGTGTGAGGACCTGCTCCACCGTAAGTCAGACTCTACCGAAGCAGCTAAGTTACTTTAATTGTTGACATCCTGGGCACGTGGATCTGTGCTCTCTTCCTTTTGCAATTTCTTCTGCTTGATTCTTTAACAATAGGGAAATTCTATGTGGGAGGTGAGGATCACACCCTTCCTAGGGTAAGAGGTGTGGGTAGCCAGGAGTAAATAGGCTGGCATGACTCAGAACACCAAAAAATTTTCTCATCTCAGAAATCTCATGGTTTTCTTATTTTTATTTGATTTTTTTTTTTTTACATTTGTTGTCAGGTGTTTATAATACATCAGGAAACAAGATAGACTCCACAGTCTCTGTCATCACACTCAATCAAGGTCATCCATAAAAATATGGTACATAAAAACACCAAAATGCTTGAATTAGGTAACAACTATTATTTTAACACTATTGCTTCTCTAACAGATAGCTAGACAAGTTTGATAGACAAATCATACATATTTTTCTAAGTCAACTGTAAACACTGAATACTCCAAAATACTTCAAAATATACCTCCTAAAAATTAATACATCAAGGGTAGGCTTTGAGAATGAGGAGAGGTGTATTTAGCTAGACTGGGTCACTTGGGGGAGCCTGACTAGATCCTGGGTTTAAAATTGAAAGAAGAAAGCAATGTCAAGTTCAGGTAGCCATGAAACCTGCACTTTTGACCTGGATTTGGATTTTCTAACTGGAGCACCAGTTTGAGATCCACCGCTGTGGTCTGTGAGGGCTGCCATAGGAAAGTATAAGCAGTGAAACCTATTCTTCACAGTTCTGGAGGAGAAGTCAGGGCTCCATCATGCTTGGTGAAGGCCCATTTCCCAGCTCTCGCAGGGTGCTTGTTTTACTGTGTCCCACCTGGAGCACAGGACTGACCAGCTCTTGGAGTCTAATACATAGCACATTAATACTTCGACAAGGGTTCTGTCCTCATGTCTTCATCTTTTCTTGAAGGTCTTGGTATGAAGCCTGTCTAATACCATCTGCCTGGGCTTTAAAATTGGATAGAATGAGAAAATGAGCATTTAGTCCCATGCAATTCTGGGGTAACACAGTGCTCATTCACCAATACAACAGGATTTATTGTCAAGCTAGACTTAGTGAAGAAGATAAGAATCTTTGTCTACATCCTCCTAGCTCCTATGTCCACCCCCAACTCATCCCCTGAAAGTCTCACATAGAATAAAAAATAATTGCTTATACTAAATGTCCTAGTTTGCTTTTCTATTACTGTGATAAAACTCCATGTCCAAATGCAGCTTGTGTGTGGAAAGGGCTTATTTTGCTCATAGCTTCAGGCCATCATCAAAGGAAGCCAGGGCAGGAACTGAAGCAGAGCCGTGGAGGAGTGCTGCTGACTGGCTTGCTCCTCATGGCTTGCTCAGCCTGCTTTCTTATACAACCCAGGACCATTTGCCTAGGGGTGACACCACCCACAGTGAGCTGAACCCTCCTACATCAGTCAGCAAACAACAACAACAAAATGCCTCTACAGACTCGAGGTTCCTTCTTCCCAGATGACCCTCTCTTGTGTCAAGTTGACAAAGAACTGAGCAGCACAGTAGACAACAGGCTCAGCTTCTGACCCACTTGAGTTTCTAAAAGGCTGTTCTGGAACTTGTCAGTGGAAGAAACCATCTCTGCTCTGTTCTTTCAACTCACCAGCACACCTTGGGGTAGCAGAGGCAGTAACAATATTCTGTCAAAGCTTATGCATTTTTATTTCATGTGTATGAGTGTTTTATCTTGTACGCATATGCATCACCGCTGTACAGTAACTATAGAGGCCAGAAAAGGGAATCAGATCCCTTGGGACTGGAGTTACAGATGGTTATGATCTGCCATGTGAGTGCTGGGAACTAAACCTGGGTCCTCTACACAAGCAGCAAGTGCTCTTAACCACTGAGTCATCTCTCCAATATGAAGGCATTAATTTAAAATAAATTATAACTCTGACCACATTTCAATGAACTGCTTCCTTCTAAAGCTTTTTTTTATAGCCACACCATCTATTTGCTAAATATTCTGACCACATTTCAATGAACTGCTTCCTTCTAAAGCTTTTCTGTGGCCGCACCATCTATTTGCTAAATATTGCCAGTGTTCCCACTTATTTAGTGTATTATTACTTCAAGATTGGTTCTAGACTCAGTCTAATATTTATAGAATATATCTCCTACATAAAAATCAGGGAGGGACCTGGGGGTGTGGTTCAGTAGTAGAACACTTGCTTAGCATGTGTGTGGTCCTGGGTAAAATTCCCCAACACTGTAATAAACAAACAGATAAAAACAAAAACAAAAGAAACAAAGAAAAAAGCGGTGGAGAATGCGTCTTGAGACTAAGAAATTTTTAAGTCATCTTCTGGCTAACATCAGTTTTCAGTTGTATTTACATTTCCTGATGCTGATACTCTTCATGTGCATCCACCACATTAGGATGGCGCCAGGAACAAACACTGCTATATGTATGCAGCAGCAAGCAACATGGAACATTTAAAATAACATGCATTCATAAGCAAGAGCAAAGATAGTGTGGCAGCGAGGTTAAGGATGTTGTGACCCAGTTGTGCAGGAGGAACCCAAATGGCTTCCTGCAACCAGGCACTCGCAAGACTCATCCATATTCAGCGACAGCCGGAGCGTGCCAGTGGGTTCAGCGTACTGCAACCAAAGAGAAGTGTTATTTCCCTTCATCTGTTTGTGCAAAGTGCATAAAATACTTAGTGCCATCCAGATTCCGTTTTTCTGCCTGTGACTTTTTGTTCGAAGTCAGTATGTTTATTTGAGAACCATTGCTGGAACTAAAAACAGACACTCGGGCCAAGCTTATGTATTTTGATGTCACCCAACCAATTTTCCATGAAGCACCCTTCTGATTTCTGGGAGTGTGAAACACCCATGAATTGACAACTCTATCCAGAAGGAATACTGGGTCTTTGGTTCTAAAGGAAGCGAATGAGATCTGACCTGATAACGTATGTCTTTAATCCCTGCACCTGGAAGGCAGAGGCGGCAGACTTCTGTGAGTTCAAGGCCAGTCAGGGATAAAGAGTGGGACGCTGTCTCAACCCCTCCTTACTCCTTCCCACCCCCATCCCCCAAAAAAGAAAGAAAGTACTGTTTTGTGCTGACTCCTTTTGAGAAAGAAACAGAAGGGGAAGTGATGGAATTATATTTTAATTTTTGAAAAGGAAAGAAAGAAGGTGTGCCGGTGCCGCCTTGCTGCAGGAAGTGTGTTTTCTAGACCAGCCATGTTGGAAGCTCCTAGAGCTGGTTAGAAAGAACATGGACCCATTGTAGACTCAGAATCTTCATGCTAACAAGATCTTGGGCTGATGGGTTTAAACAGTGAAACTGGAGAAGCACCGCTTGCCCACAAAGTACTAAAGGCCCACAGTGACTTTGTCTTATTCAGGGTTTCTATGCTGTGAAGAGACACTGTGACCATGGCAACTCTGACAAAGAAAACATTTAATTGAGATAGCTTACATTTTCAGAGGTTTAGTCCGTTATCATCATGGTGTGACATGGTGGCGGGCAGGCAGACATGGTGCTGGAGCTGAGAGTCCTACATCTTGACTTGCAGGCAACAGGAAGTGGTCTGTTTCACTGGGCATGGCTTAAGCATATATGAGACCTCAAAGCCCACCTCCACAGTGACATACTTCATGCAAGAAGGCCACATCTACTCCTACAAGGCCGTGCCTCCTAATAGTCCCACTCCCTCTGGGGGCCATTTCCTTTCAAACCACCACAGACCTGTAGAGCTTAACGGCCAGCATGGAGACAACAGCTGATGATATTCTTACAGACTTGAGCTTGGAGTAAATACTCCCTAAGTGTTCTCATGACCCTGAAAAGAAAATCGAACTAAGTGGCATGATGGGCATGTCAGTTAGCTTGGTTGTGGTCATCATTTCACAATGTGTACACATGTTAAAATAGCACAGATACACATTGAGTGTGTACAATTATTGTCAGTTATGTTCCAATAAGCATGCAAAAAGTGAAGGCTTGAGGTGCACAGCCTTTTCAGCAGCCAGCTCTGCTAGAATAAAGGTGGAAGCCAGTTTGCTGTGTAAGCAAAGGCAAGCTCAGACCCCTTTCCTCCGTTTTCTACAATGTACGCTGAGCCTAGAGGTAGAGGTTAATACAGATGTCCCATTTAGGGCTGAGCACTCAACAGTCACCTGTTCTCAGCCCTTTGGCCAGCTATGAGTCCCTGCGTTAACTGCTGCCCACTGCAGAGAGAAGTTTCTCTGGCCATGGCTGAGGGCAGCGCAAATCTATGGGCATAAATGTAAATAAGGATAATTTTATCATTACTCCATAATATAGTTGTGAAAATCCAATGAGAAAAATATTCAATTAATAATAGATATTATCATCATATCATTTTTATAATCAGTAAGGTACATTGCAAGGATCACCAAAGCAGTGGTTCTCAACCTGTGGGTCACGACTCCTTTGGGGTCACATATCGGATATCCTGCATATCCACACATATTTACAGTGTGATTCAGAACAGTAGCAAAATTATGGTTATGAAGTAGCAGTGAAGTTAATTGTATGGTTAGGGAATCACCCGTAGCAAGGTTTCTTGTCAGACTCTCTTTGGACTGCCAGCCCACAAATAACAACACGAAAACTAATTATTGATTATGAAAGGTTGGCCTTTAGCTTAGGCTTGTCTCAACTAGCTCTATAACTTAAATTAACCTGTCTATGTTAACCTACCTTCGTCCATGTGGCATTGCCTCTCTTCCACCTTGCACCTCCTGTTTCCTCTCTGCATCTTGCTGGCGACTCCTGAGCGCTGCTTAGATTCTTCCTCCCTCTCAGTTCCTCTTCCCCCTGGAAATCCCACCTATTCTCTCCTGCCTAGCTATTGGCCATTTAGCTCTTTAGTAAACCAATCAGAAGTCGTCTTAGGCAGAGACACATCTTTACAGTGTAAACAAATATTCCTCAACAATCATCATAACATGGGGAACCATGTTAAAGAGTCACAGCATTAGGAAGGTTGAGAACCACTCTCTAAAACATAAATTAGAACCCATTAACTCCTTACCAATGGTGAGTAGGGGAATATTTCACTGATTGGCCTAGAAGGTGAAATGAAAAGCTGGGAATGTGGCTCAGCAGTAGAGTATTTGCTTAGTACAAGACCCTGGGTTCAATCCCCAACAGTGAAAGGGAAATGAAATCATAGCTGCATTCAGTCTCACCTGTTTCTCTATTTTTGATAATGAACAGAGAACAGATCCGGGCAGAGACACTGGGTCTTCTCTGTAAGCCATGATGGTGACTTATATTCATGATCATCTGTGTTTTCTATTATCAGTGACTCTGCTCTGCTTTATTGAGATGAATATATTAAAGCAGTTATTCTTTATTTAGGTGTCTTCCTCTATCACTTTCGCACATCCCTCTCTCAACACAAGGTCTCTCTCTGAATCCGGCAGTCACAGTTCAGCAACATGGCTTGGCCACAAGCTATCTAGATGTGCCTGTCTCTGGCCCCCAGTGTGTGTGGGGGCAGCTACACTCAGCTATTTATGTGGGTGCTGGGGATTCAAACTCCAGTCCTCACACTTTCAGAACACAAGCTTTATTCACTGAAGCATCTACCCAGCTTCCTTTTAAATTTATTTTTATTACATTTGAATTTATTTTTTTTGTGTATACGCATGGATGCCATGTGCCATGGCACATGTGTAGAGGTCAGAGGATAACTTGAGGGAGTCAGTTCTCTCCTTCCACCATGTGAGTCCCAGGGATTGAATTTAGGTCATGAGGTTTGGTGGCAGGTGTGTTTACCCAGTGAGCCATCTCACCAGCCCTCACTACTTCTTTTGTAATTTTAGGTTTTGGTGCTGTAGATTGAAGCCATGCTAAGGACTCACTTTACCACAGAGCTGGCCCCTTAGCCCACAAAGCACGAATGCTTCATTTCTCTGGGATTGATTTTGAACATTCTGAGTGTTCATTCAGTGAACTCACACAGAGCCTCTGTTGTGGCCTGTGGTGAGCATAGGGGACTCAGTTGACAAAACATCTACCACGATGAAGATCACTTTCCAACATGATAGACCCTTAGAAAAATATAAAACACAGAAAAGAGCATTTTCCAGATTCACTAATCTATTTCCTCATCACATGCACCATGGTAGAAGACAAACATGTTCCTGGTGCCATAGCAAGCCACTGACCTCAGCTCCTGTGCCCCTCCTGCTTCCTTGCCTTCTGGATCCACACCTGGGTTTAGTATCTGCCCACTCTGCTCAGTCAATGTGGGTTAGTCCTCTTTCCATTGCTGTGACAATGTACCTGAGACAAACAACTTAAAAACAGGGAAAGTTTACTCGGCTCACAGTTCCAGATGTTTAAGTCCAGTTGCTTTTAGCTCTTGGCCAGGCATCAATCATGGAACAAGTGAGTGGTGATGGAAGCTGCTTGCCTCATGGTGGCTGGGGGTCCAAAAGAAAGAGAAAAAGACAGAGCTGTTGTGGAATAATCTCTTTGTACACTCTTAAGATGTTCCTCTGTTGAGGCACCTTCTGATTGGTTTAATAAAGGGCTGAATGGCCAATAGCTAGTCAGCAGAGGATATATGGAACTTTTGGGGAGAGAGAAGAAGAGGAGATGAATCTAGGCACTCTGAGATGCCAGTGAGACATGGACTAAGTCTGCTGTACACAATGGAGGAGAGGTTAAAAAACGCCACATGGCAGAATGTATATTAATAAAAGCAGTTTAAGTTATAAGAGCTAGTGGGAGACAAGCCTATGAGAAAAACCAAGCTTTCATAATTAATAAGAAATCTCTGTGTTGTTATTTGGGGGCTGGTGATCCAAAGATAGTCCAACAAGAAAGCTTGCTGTATTTAGCACCCAAAGTGGAGTATGATCACACAGACATAGAAGTCATGCTAGCCTGCCACACTGGGTTGCTTGGGTCTCTCCATGAGCACTCACAACAATTGACTGATGCTCGAAGGGGCTCTGGAAAGTGGGGTCAGCAACTTTCCAGAGCTGGGTCAGTAAAAGCAGCTCCAAGGCCAGTACTCATCAGCATGAGGCTAGGCTCTTATAGAACTGAGGAGGGCAGAGCCAGTCATCAGCACCACTCCACAGCAGAGTCAGAGAACACTGCAAGTGTGTGGCTGCAGGCATGCAAAAAGTCAGGTCCAGACCAAAATAAAACAAAACAAAACAAAAACAAAAACTTTCTAAACAGTTACAATATGTTTTAAAATGTACTTAGAGGCTAAAGAAAGAAAAGAAAATGGGTATAGAAGTCAAAGAAAAAAATAGTTTAAAAATAATAAAGTAAAGTCTTTAAAGAAAGAATAAAGTAGTATAAAAAGAATAAGCCACGTAAGGATGGGAAATACACAGGGCATCTGGATCCTGTATCTTGCTACGTTGACTTTAAATTTTTCGAATGCTGATGAGAGAAGGGCAAATGCTTGCTGAGAGATATTGGATTGTAGACAAAAAACCTACTAAATTAAAGCAGCCTATATATATTAAAGATGTCTTGACTTTAGAACAGAAGTCAAAAAATGTGCTGCACTGGGGGAGAGGTTATGCAGCGGCACAATTGCAAGTTGGACATACAGAATGAAGGAGAGGTTAAAAAAAAGTCAAATGGAAGAACATAGATTAATAAAAGCCAGGTTAATTTAAGTTATAAGAGCTAGTTGGGGACAAGCCTAAACTAAAGCCAAGCTTTGGAGGCTGGAGGTCCAAAGATAGTCTGATAAGAAAGCTTGCTACACAAAGCACAAGGTATACCCTTCAAGGCATGCCACCAGAGATGTACTTCCTACAGTTAAGTCTGACCTCCCAACTTTTTCACACTAGCTATGAATCCATGGATGATGTCAGAGTGCTTATGATCTGATCACAAGCCCCAAAGGCCCCATCTCTGGACACCATTGCATTGGGTACTAAGACTTTAATGCGTTTGTTTTGGGGGACAATGTTAGGAGAAGTGGTACACACCTCTGATCCCAGCACTTGGGATGGTGAGGTAGGAATCAGGAGTTCCAGCCTGGGCTACAGATGCTGTCTGCCTCAAAAACCAAACCAATGGGGCCAGTGAAATGGCTCTGTGGGTAAAGGTGCTTGCTGACAAGCCTGGAGACCTGAGCATAATCCCTGGGATCTAAGTGGCAGAAGGAGAGAGTCAATTCCGGCAAGTTGTCCTTTGACCTCCACATGAGCACAATGGCAAGTGAATGTACACACACACACACACACACACACACACACACACACACACAAATAAATAAATATAAAAAGAGAATAAACTCCAGATTTCAGCTTAGTTCTGGAGGACACAGAGCTGATGGCTGGAGTGAGTGTGGATCTAAAGGAGACTCTAAAGCTGGAGCCCTGGCTGCCACCTCAGCCCATGGAGGCTAGTCTAACACAACACCTTAGACATGCCATTTCTGGAATACAGAAGTGTATCACCCACAGTTCCGAAGTCTGGAAAGTCCATGACCTAAGCACCAGAGTATTCAGGGTCTGGTGAGAGCTCTGTGTACAGATTCATCTTTGTGTTTTGTCCTCGCTTGACTGGTCTTGCTCCTCCTCCTCCCTCCTCCTCCCTCCCCCTCCTCCTCCTTGCTCCTTGCTCTTGCTTCTTCCCAGTACTGGAATCCAGAGTCTTGTACCCAGTAGGCAAGAAAGCATCTTACCACAGAGCCACACCCAATTCCTACAGACATGCAGGTATAGAGACTTCACAGACTTCTCAAGCCTCTCTGTGTCTGCACTGATTGGGGGAGCCCTGGCAAGAAGTCAGAAGATCCGGGTCTCTTCTTCCCTGCCGACAGAAGCAGTACTTCTCATGGGCCAGACTCGCTTGCAGATCTTTCCATAATGTCACCCTACAGGAGCATGCCTGCTCTTCCAGCATTCACTCCTTTCCACATGCCTTATTTCCTTATTTCTAAATAAGTCAGAGCTCAGTGAGTTTCAGTGCAAAAGGCACAGAACATTTGCACCCCAATTTTCTTATACATACACACAAGAAAACATGGCTGTGCTAATGTGTGAATATAAACGTGGAAAAAGCACGTGAAAATAGATTTAAAAAGAGTTGGGTAGGGGTAAGTTCCTGAAGAGTGCTTGTCCAGTATGCACAAGACATAAGGTTCCATCCTTAGCACTACACACACACACACACACACACACACACACACACACACACACACAGAGAGAGAGAGAGAGAGAGAGAGAGAGAGAGAGAGAGAGAGAGAGAGAGAGAGAGAGAGAGCTATCACAGTGCACCAGATCAATTTATTGATCCTACTAGGATTCTGTATTTAGCCAGTGTGTTGATGAGTTTTCATATCAACTTAACTCAATAAAATCTCCAGGGATTCAGGCTTCTGAGCATTTCCTTAGGGAATTTTTTGATTATATTAATTGAGATCAGCAGACTTACCCATTGTGAGTGGCACCTTTCCGCAGGCAGGGACTTCTGGACTGTACACAGGTAGAGAATGTATGTATGCCCAGCATGTATGCCCTACTCATACACTGCTCTTTGCTCTTGGCTGTGGGTAGATGTAATGAGACCCACTGCCTTGACTTCCCTTCAGTAATGGACTACAATTTGGAACTGTGAGCCGAACAAACTCTTTCTCCCTTAGGTTTTCATTAGGGTCTTTTATCACAGCAACAGGAAAAGAAAGCAAGACAGCATGCTGGCTGCAGCTTCGGGAAGTGACTTGAACAATTTGACTGGTTAATCAGGTAAAGCTGGATGCAATGACGTCATATTCAATAATGTTAAGATACCGAGCCTCTATGAAGTAGTGCAGAGGAAGGCTCTAAAGAGGAGAACATTGCAGTGGAGAGCAAGGTTAACCACGCAATCACTATCTTCCAACAGCTCTTCAGTGTGAGGGCTGGAGGACACGCTCTCTATTCTTTTCTGAGATGGACCATGCAGGCTGTTAGGGACTAGTCCACTTTGTACTGATGTGGCTCTGTATGTAGGAGTTGGGAGTTGCATGTATGCTTGTGAGTGTGTGCGAGGGTGTGTGTATGTGTGTGTGTGTGTGTGTGTAGGCCAGGAGACAAACTTGAGTCTTGTTCCTCAGTCATGGTACAGACAGGGTCTCTCACTAGCCTAGGACTCACCAAATAGGCTATGCTGGCTGGCCAGTGAGCAGCAGGAATCTCACACCTCCATCTCTCCTGCATTGGGATTACAAGTTCTCTCTCTCTCTCTCTCTCTCTCTCTCTCTCTCTCTCTCTCTCTCTCTCTTTAAATATGGGTTGTGAGGGTCTTGCACATGCTAGGAAATAATTCTACCACTGAGCTACCCACCCCCAGTTCTCTTTTCCACTCTTTATTTTAGATAGAGTCTCAGTACGTTTCCCAAGCTAGTCTTGATCATACCCTGCAGCTAAGGCAATACTTGACTTGTGATCCTCCTGCCTCAGCTCCTGGAGTACCTAAGATACAGGCTGACACCACCAGGTTTGGCTCAGAGATATTTTATTTGCCAAGTTTGGCAATGAAATGTGATAGCTTATTTAAATAGTAGTTCAGTGAGGACATGTGACTATATTTTGCCTTAAACGGGACATCTGTATCATTCCACTCCTCCACTCCCACATGCTCTGTTAAAAGCTGTGGGAACATCATGGAAGAGGGGACGGAATGATGTAAGAGCTGGAAGATGAGGATGAAGGCTGTGAAATGCTGTCTTCAGACACGATATGGCCATTGTACTCATGAACCCCCAGTAGTGGTGGTTACCGCCACAAGACCTGCAGAAGATCGAGCCAGTTAAAGTCCAGCATGGGCCGGGCAGTGGTGCTGCATGCCTTTGATAGGAGGCAGAGGCAGGCAGATCTCTGAATTCGAGGCCAGCCTGGTCTACAGAGTGAGTTTCAGGATGGCCAGGGCTACACAAGGAAACTGTGTCTCAAAACAAACAAACAAACAGATCCAGAGACGTTAGATAAAAAGGAGAGGTCTAGGAGGAATGCATAGATCTCCCTGGGAAGGGCAAATAGAATAAAGTCTGTGGGTACACTGGGGGCAGGTGGGAATGGGCACAGGAGGGGTCAGGTGGAGGAGGGAGGGATAGAGGGAGAGACAACTGAAATAGGTGGGCATTTAGGGGCGATGTGGAAACCTAGCGCAATGGAAACTTTCTGGAACCAATGAGATTGGCCTTAGTGAGGACTCCTAGTAATAGAGCCTGAATCAGCCATCTTCTTTAAGCAGGCTAGACTCCCTGGGGTGGGACTCAGACACCAACCAGCCACAAAATCTATGACCCACAACCTGCCCTGCCTGCAAGATGCACTGGGACAATGGTGGCTCAGAGCTTGTGGGAGTGGCCAACCCATAACTGGTCTAACCTGAGGCCCATACCATGAGAGGGAGCCCATGGCCAACACCGAATAGGTGGCCAGGATCTGGAAGCCGGATGGCTCAGAGACCTAGGGCCTAGGATAGAACCAAACATGACTGACAAAAATAAAAATGTCAAAGAAATGATTCCTAATGATATTCTGCTATACTGACAGAACGGTGCCTAGCCCAATCATCATCAGAGAGGCTTCCTGCAGCAGCTGATGGGAGCTGGTGCAGAGACCCACAGCCAAACATTAGGTGGAGCTCAGGAAACTGCAGAAGAGGGGGAGGAAGGATTGTAGGAGCCAGGACAGGAGGAGAATGCGGCTTACAGAATCAACTAAGCAGGGCTCCTAGGGGCTCACAGAGACTGAAGTAACAATAACAGAGCCTGCATGGGTCTGCACCAGGCCCTCTGTATGCATGCTGTGGTTCTTCAGTTTGGGGTTTTTGTTGGATTCCTAACAATGGGAGTGGGGGGGGGGTCTCTGACTCTTTTGTCTGCTCATGGGACCCTTTTCCTCCTGCTGGGTTGCCTCCTCCAGCCTTGACATGAGGGTTTGTGTCGAGTCTTATTGCATCTTGTTATGCTGTCTGTGTTCAGTTGACAACTGGGAGGCCTGCTGTGGGATGGTCTGTATGTCAAATGTGTTGCTGATTGGTCAATAAATAAATCACTGATTGGCCAGTGGCCAGGCAGGAAGTATAGGCGGGACTAACAGAGAGGAGAATTGAGAGAACAGGAAGCTGGGTGAGGGAGACACTGCCAGCCGCCACCATGACAAGCCGCATGTGAAGATGCCGGTAAGCCACGAGCCACGTGGCAAAGTATAGATTAATAGAAATGGATTAATTTTAGCTGTAAGAACAGTTAACAAGAAGCCTGCCACAGCCATACAGTTTGTAACCAATATAAGTCTCTGTGTTTACTTGGTTGGGTCTGAGTGGCTGTGGGACTGGTGGGTGAGAGAGATTTGCCCTGACCGTGGGCCAGGCAGGAAAACTCTAGCTACAGAGGCCTGCTCTTTTCTGAAGGGAAATGGAGGAGCAGTGGATCCGGGGGATAGGGAAGCTGTCAGAGTTAGGAGGAGTGGAGAGATGGAAGGCTGCAGTTGGGATGTACTGTAAGACAGAAAAAAAAAATTTTAAAATCCGGATGGATTGGGGAGGCGCTCCTAAGGTCTCACCCCTAGCTAAGGAGTTATTGGCAGTTGATGGCTGGCTGGGAAAGGGAGAGTCCTTTTTGGGGTGGGGTGGGGTGGTTACCAGCAGGTGGCCCACACTCCAGTGGATGACCCTATACCTATGTGCATATGAGCAGCAGGAATTTGATTCTGGGTTATATAAACAAAGCAAAAGAAAGAACATGAAGCTGGGAGGGAGATGATATTGGGGAATCTCAGAGGAGTCACAGAGGAAAGTTTAAAGTGGATATGATCAAGATACACTATATACCTGTCTGAAAATTAAAATAAATAAAAAACCACTTAAATAAAAGCATAAATATTACTTAATCTATATTGTAGGAAATACTAGACTTGGTGATAAAGAACTAGACTACAGTAGATACTATGTTTCTAGTGATGTGTTCAGATGAGCTCTGGCAAGGAGCGGCTGGGGCACCTTAAGGAAGACGCTTATGTATACTTTTTCTTGGTCCCTTAAGGCAGTGGTTCTCTACATGTGGGTCTCAACCCATTTGGGGGGTCACATCCCAGATATTTACATTAAATTCATAACATTAGCAAAATTACAATTATAAAGTAGCAACAAAATGCTTTTATGGTTGGGGTCACCACAGCATGAGGGACTGTATTAGTGTCTCAGCCTTAGGAAGGTTGAGAACCGCTGCACTAAGCCACTCTCCAGTCACACTTGTGCTGGCTTACTACAGTTACCCCACACCAGAAGGAGGGACCCTAAGTTCTGTCGCCTGGCTCTGTTGCAGATTAGCACAGAACTGACTATCTGCTGATCCCAGAAGACCAAAAGTGTCAGTCACTAGTCCATCATCTGACTCTCCTTGAGGGACCAGGCCATGTGAACAGACCTGCACTGTCATCATGGCTGCTAGCTTTGACCTTTGAAGCAGGAGCAGATGGATTAGCCTTGCAAGCCGTCTTTGTGGGAATTCATGTGCTGTTGTTAGTTCATAGCTCAGTGGGGACATCTTAGTTCTCCTTGCATGGATGCTCACCCCACATGCTGTCACAGCCTCTGGGTCTCCCTAAACGCCTCCCTCTGTGACATAACAGCCTTGCAGAATGGCAGGTGGGTTTGAAGTCAAGCTCGATGCTCAAATACTAATAAAGCCATTGCCTGCATCACTCTCCTCCTATCCTAAAACCAAAGCAGGTGACAGTTAAGAGGAGCAAGCTCTTCTTCCCACCGTGAGATAACAGGTCAGCACACAACTGAGACAAACCACATAGACACACAGAGAGCCTCTGTACATTCATTTATTCATTTACTTATTTAGACACGTTATCTGCAAGGTCATGATAAACATGACTATTTGTGATTTTTAACAAAGTTGACATTAGTACAAAAGTAGTAAACAAAATTCCGAGCAATGAAGTCTCCAGAGCATGAGAGGGAATGCCAGAAATGAGGAAAGTAATTCCATTATCGATACTAATTCAAATTCTTTGCATTAAACCAAGAAAGCACGAGGCTTGTACCCCGAAAGGTTTAAAATGCTGCTGAATGAAAGACACAAGCAGGAGTGGGGGACAGCTCAGTGGCAAAGTGTCTACTCTGAAGAAAGACACAAACATCTTTCTGGAATAACGTCTCATTTGCACACACTGGAAGGACCCGGTTTTGTTAAAGTGCCAGCGTCTATCCATGGCCCACGGATTTAAGAGACCACCTCACACACAGCAGGGTGGCGTCTTTTAAAAACAATTAAAACAGAAAATAATAAGGAGGAGACAGGTGGACTCTGAGAGCTCCCTGGCTGGTCAGTGAAGTTCAGGTTCAGTGAGTGTGTTTTCTGTTGGGAGCAGAAAGCAGAGGAGGCAAACCGAGAATTGTGCAAGGGTTCGAAATCTCACTGACCATTCCCAGTGGCACACTTTCTCCAGCAAGACCGTAGCTCCTAAGCCCCCCAAACAGTTCCAGCAACCGGGGACCAAGTATCCAAACACCAGAGACTGTGGGAGACATGTCATTCAAACCACCACAGTGAGAGACCCAGTTTGAAGGCAGTAGGGAGAAGAATCACAGAAGATGACCCTGGACACCCCGTTCTAGCCTCTTCATCCATTCTCTCTCTCTCTCTCTCTCTCTCTCTCTCTCTCTCTCTCTCTCTCTCTCTCTCTCTCTCTCTCGCTCTCGCTCTCGCTCTCTCCCTCCCTCCCTCCCTCCCTCTCTCTCTCTCTCTCTCTCTCTCTCTCTCTCTCTCTCACACACACACACACACACACACACTCTCTCTCACATGCTTGTACTACATCTACATCCTCACATGCTAGCACCACACACCCACACACTCACATGCTGGCACCACACACCTCACCACACACATGCTTTCAAAGCATACACACAAATAAACAAAGAAAGAAAGAAACAAACAAATAAATACACAGAACCATAATTGTTTTATTTTTGTTTGGTTTTGATTATTTGAGACTCACTAGGACAGCTCTGTCCATCCTAGAACTCACCACGTAGACCCGACTGGCCTTGAATTCACAGACATCCACCTGCCTCTGCTCCCTAAATGGTATGACTAAAGGAATGTGCCACCACCCCCAGCTGTACTCACACTATAAATGCAATTGAGTGGAACCCTTACTGCCAGGGGCTGCGAGGACATGAAAGGGAAGATCAATGGGCACAAAATTTCAGCTTTGCTGCATGAGGAGGTCTGTAGTCATCATACAACCACATGAATTAACTTAATACCACAGACCTGTACACTTAAAAATGATTACGATGATAACTTTTATGCTGTGTGTATTTTGCCACCCCCCACACCTTTCATAGTTCACACACACAGCTTTCATAGTTCACACACACACACCTTTCATAGTTCACACACACACCTTTCATAGTTTACACACGCATACCTTTCATAGTTCACACACGCACAGCTTTCATAGTTCACACACACACCTTTCATAGTTCACACACGCATACCTTTCATAGTTCACACACACACACACACACACACACCTTTCATAGTTCACACACACACCTTTCATAGTTCACACACACACACCTTTCATAGTTCACCCACACACCTTTCATAGTTTACACACGCATACCTTTCATAGTTCACACACGCACAGCTTTCATAGTTCACACACACAGCTTTCATAGTTCACACACACACACCTTTCATAGTTCACACACACACACCTTTCATGGTTCACACACACAGCTTTCATAGTTCACACACGCACACCTTTCATGGTTCACACACGCACAGCTTTCATAGTTCACACACGCACAGCTTTCATGGTTCACACACACACAGCTTTCATAGTTCACACACACACCTTTCATAGTTCACACACACACACCTTTCATAGTTCACACACCTTTCATAGTTCACACACGCACAGCTTTCATAGTTCACACACACACACACCTTTCATGGTTCACACACACACATCTTTCATGGTTCACACACACACACCTTTCATAGTTCACACACGCACAGCTTTTATAGTTCACACACACACAGCCTTCATAGTTCACACACACACCTTTCATAGTTCACACACGCACATCTTTCATAGTTCACACACGCACAGCTTTGCCCAAGCTACATTCACTCTCCCGAGTCTGTCATTAGCGCATTCTGGAAAGATTTTTGTCTTTGGGATTTTTCTTTCTGCAGTAGGATGCTGCTGTATAGACTAGCTTGCTTGTCTCAGGTTCCCACCCTCCTGCCTCTGCCTGCCCAGTGCTGGGATGAAAGGTGTGGGCCACCATACCCAGCTAGTCTGAGAGACCTGATTGGTGGGGAGAGATATTCTCAGATCACCACTCACGCTGTCCACCACAGCAGCAGCAGTAGCCTTCCTAGGTCACCAATGAGCTTTCCTGGGAGACTCTGAGTGTCTGGTTTACCCACATAGAATCCAGTGTTCCAGTGTTTTGCACCCAAGACGGGTTCCCTGTGAAGGAGCTGAGGCAGGGGCTGTAGAACTTGCCGATTCTGCCACACGCAAAGAAAGAGGAAAGCATGCCTCTCCAGTCCGTGTCCGGGGTGTCTGGGACATCGACCAAAAAGCTACTGGCCAGATAGGCAGTTGGGGTGGACTCCTGGGGCAATAGGTCTCCAGCGGAGGCCTACCCACAGGAACCAGGCATTGTCCTGCAAAAAGAGAGTGTGGTTGGGCCTTCCTTCAGAAACAAGCAGCTAAGGTCTTCCTCCGATGTTCCTAAATTATAGTTCTTTGACAGTGTTCGGAAATGACTGACAAGTCAAACCCAACCACCAAATAATTGCAATTCATAGTGTAACCTGCAGATGGCAGAACACCACTGTTCTTTCGGCCTTTCTCGCTCCCTCTCGCCTTTTCCCCTCTCCTTCCCCTTTCCTCTTTCCCCTTCTTTCCCCTTTCCCTTTTCTCTCTCTCCTTTTTCCCTTTCTCCTCCTTTCCTCTCTTCTCTTTCCCCCTCTCCCTCTCTCCTCCATCACCCTCCCACCCATGTTACCTTAATGATTGCTACCTATACATTCATTGACTCCTGTGACGTTAGGAGGCAATCTCTCACAAATAGCACCAAATGGAGGGGAAATGAGTTATTTCTCCAAAATAAAACCGTTTAGTAGTGATTGTCAAGGCCCAAACTGTGCTTTCCCATTTAGACTAAGTAAGTTACCCAGTTGCTGTTTCTCATACCTCCAAGTGCTGGGATTAAAGTTGTGCACCTCCTGCACCTGGCTGTCATCTACAATGTTTATGCTCAAGAACCATGCAATGGAGTTAGAAGGTGGGGGATGGATCTCATAGTGTTTTAAGTGAATTTATAATGTGTTGGGTGGCATTCCTACCTATCTTCAGCAAAAATTCAGTAATAGTTTTTCCTTTGCAGGGATGTATGAAACATGTATCAACTGTCCCTTCACGGGGAGAGAGGAGATTCCTGGCTTCAATGGAATCCTGCCAGTATCTTTTGGTGGCCAATTATCCGGCACCTTTGAGTGTTCTCATTGAACAATGAGGAAGAGATGCTGGGTCCTCCTGTCCAAGGCACCTGCATACATTTGTAGGATATATTTTACAAACCAGGAATCCCAACAGTACAAATACTGTGACATTCCTCTCTCTCTCTCTCTCTCTCTCTCTCTCTCTCTCTCTCTCTCTCTCTCTCTCTCCTCACTCACTTTTATGTGTATGGGTGTTTTGTCTGTGTAGCATCTGTTTGTAGTACCTGAAGAAGCCAGGAGAGGACATCATGGTTCTGAACCTACCTAATGTTGTGACCCTTTAATACAATCCCTCATGTTGTGGTGACCCCAACCATAAAATTATTTTCATTGCTGCTTCATAACTGTAATTTTGCTACTGTTATGAGCTGTAATGTAAATATTCGACATGCAGGATATTTGATGTGACCCCTGTGAAAGGGTCACTGGACCCCATGGGGTTCATGACCCACAGGTTGAGAACCACTGGACTTGAACTAGCACACAGATGGTGGTGAGCTGTCGAGCTACTGAACCCCTGCCCTCTGAAAGAGCAACCAGTGATCTCAACTACTGAGCCGTCTCTCCATCCCGCTGAAGACATTTTCATAGGAAAAGCCCTTACGAGTAGGTTGACTGGACAAGTACAGAAAGAATGAAGGACAGGGACAGACATGGCACACTGCTCCACACAGCTTCGACTCCAACAATTTCCACAGCACGTGAGCACCGTTCCTCTCTAATCTCAGGCAGCATGAGTACACCAGACTTTGTTTCCGAAATAGTCTAGTCACATTGCCGTTATTTCGTTCTGACTTTGCCCTCTCCAAGGACGTGTCCACGTTAGTTTATAAGCCGTGTCTCTTCTGTCAATCGCCCTGCCTTGTGCTCACTCTTCCATGGATTAGCTCCTGCTTATAGAGTCATGTGAGGGTTTTTATCTTTTTCATTGCCTCATCCAGCACAGCTCAGTCCTGGAAACCTGACAGGGGCAACAATGGAATGAAGAAAGGACACGCACACACACATACACACTCACACACACATACACACTCACACACACATACACATACACACACACACACACACACTCATACACACTCACACACTCTCTCACACACTCTCTCACACACTCTCACACACACACACGCACACACTCACACAAACTGAGATCAAGTGGGCCACTCTCACTCTAATGGGGGCACCTACTACACCACTGAGAACCTCAGACTGTTTATTGTACACGGCACAGGGGAGGGGCTAGCTACTCTCCACGGGAGGGCTCAGTGGGGGAAGAGTCATAGGCTGTAAACATCTGGGAGGAGGAAGCTGTGGTTGATGCTTTCTGTATGCTCTGTCAACATCCACTCTGGGAAGGCTTTGACAGTTCCCTGAACCTGACCTGGCGAAGCCTTGATAATTCTCACGTGACTGAGGCAGCCGGGTCCTTGTCAATAATACATATTTGCTCAGGACTGCATTTATCATGTCTGGTTTTTACGTTACAAATATTTGCCAGCAGTTCCCTGAGATTAGTGATTCTGCCTTTCACTGTACAGAATGTTCTGAGCTAAGTCCTCCTTTTCTCTTTGGCTGTTGTGAATTTTTTCTTCCTACTTAAAGCAGGAAGCAAGAGTGTTCGTTGGAGGGAGGCCTTGAGATGAGCCAGCAGGACAGGGAGTATTGAGATCCACACAGCAGATGTGTGTTCTGCACAGGGACATCTGGGAAGGGGCGGGATGAGCGGTGTTAAAGGTACAGGCTCTAAACTGGGTGGAGCAGCTCACACCTGTAATCCAAGCACTTGGGATGTGAAGGCTGGAAGATCTGTCCAAAGACATCCTTGGTTACATAGTGAGGTTGAGGCCAGCCTGGGACACGAAACTCTGTCCCCAAGCAGAGGCTTCAGGATCATAAAAGCAGAAAGTACCCTGGTGAGCTAGAGTTAGTGTTTTGTGGGTGCAGACTTTGGGTTTGGGAGATGGGTGATGATGATGGTCATGACAATATGGACATCTTAAATGCCACTCAGCTGTATGTTTAAAAGCCAGTGATAACAGTTTTTTTTTTCTCTGTGTAGCTTTGGAGCCTGTCCTGGAACCTGCTCTGTAGACCAGGCTGAACTCAAACAGATCTGCCTAACTCTGCCTCCTGAGTGCTGGGATTAAAGGCATGCACGACTACCGCCCAGTGTGATAACAGCTTTTATGTTAAATATATTGCACCACAAAGAGTCAATTAAAAAAAAATCTTTAAAGGGAGCAAGTGATATTGCCTAGTGGCCACAGGTGCTTGTTGCCCACCTTAGTTACGTCTCTGTAATATACATGGCTGTCATAAACACCATGGCCAGAAGCAATACAACAGGTTTTTCAGTTCACAGCTTTTAGGTCACACTGTCTCACTGAGGTAAGTCAGGGCAGGAACGTGGAGGAATGCTACTTACTGGCTTGCTCAGCCTGCTTTCTTATATCACCCTGGACCACCTGCCCAGGGATGGCACCGCCCACAGTGGGCTGAGCCCTCCCACTTTAACCATTAATCCAGAAAATGCCCCCAAAGAGATGCCTACAGGCCAATCTGATGGAGGTAACTGCTCAATTGGTGTTCCCTATTCCCAGGCAACTCTAGCTTATATCAAACTGACAAAATGCTGACCAGTATACTGCCCAAGTCTGGCATCCTGAGTCCAATTCCTGGAACCTACATAAACGTAAGAAAAAACTGACTCCACAAAGTTGTCCTCTGATTGACAAGCATACACCTACCCCTAACAACAACAACACCAACAATAACAACAACAACAACACTAATAATAAAGTTAACCAGCAAGGCGTAGACAATATTGATACTGAAGGTAGAGAGCCAGAATTAAAGCAAGTGCACCTTGGATATTTGAGGAGATCCACTAAATAAATCTCATTTCCCATGAAAATCAGGAACCAGGGGGAGATAGTTAAAGAAGACTCTAATTGATCTGCTGGATCTGTCTATTTACTGATAAAATTCCAGAACCTGCTATGATAAAAATCCACTTTTTGACTCTGTTCAAATACTCATCTAAACGGCTAAGTGTGGGGGAGGGAGTCTTAGAACACCAACTTTCAGGAGGCAGAATTAGGAGGAGAGTTGCTATCCTGAGCCAGCCTGGTCTACTTAGTGGGCCCAGGCCAGCCTGAGCTACATAGCAAGAACCATCTCAACAACTTTATTTAAATACCCCTAATTTATACACGTCTTTGTCCTACTCTAGACGACTCATTGTCCTTTGAATTGATTGTGACATTTCACTAGTTTCCTCATCAGTGAGTTGACTAAAACCTTGAACTCCTTGCATGCTGTATGTATTATGTTTGTGTGCATACATGTGGAGGTCAAGTGTCAGTGTTGGGTCTTTTCTAAACGCTCTCCACCGATGTTGTGAGACAGGGTCTCTCACTGAACTTGGAGCTCACTGACTCAGTGAGAGCCCCAGGGACCCTGCAGTCTCCTCCTCCCTCCTCCTTCTGCCCCAGGATTACAGGTGTACATCCCCTCATCTAGCTTTTTATGCTGGATGCTTGGGATCTGAACTCAGGTCCACTGATTTTTACCCGTTACAAAATTAATCCATTCACAGATTGTGGCTTAACATATTGATCAAATAAATGGACCAGCTGACTGAATTCCTAATCTAGATAGACACACAGCAGCCAACCAGGACAAAAAGGGTCTGCTCAGGGAAGACCTAAGACATGGAGCCGAGAACCCGTCTCCTCCAAGATGAGCTGGCCTCCATGGGAAAAACAGTGCTGCGGAGCCAATTAAAGTCTATTTTTTTCTGAATTCACCAGACAGATAAGTCTCTCTTCTCCTGAGACAAACAAGAACGGGAACTGTGGTTACCCAGCCCCTTTCTGGAGGGAGATCAAACACAGGGTGAAGAATTTCTCTGTTTCTGTTGTCTCACTATGAAGCCTAGATTGGCCTTGAACTTGCTCTGTAGTTCAGTCCAGCCGGAGACTCCTGATCCTCACGTTTCAACTTCCAGCATGCTGGGATCACAGGTGTGAGCCTCTACGCCCAACTCAATAAATATGTTTTTGACACATGCGATGCTTCTGAATGGAACACATTAGCAATGCCATGTTTAGGTGGTAACGGTGGCATGGAATTGCATAATATTGAATCACAGATGAAAAATAATGCTTTGTACACATTTTTTTCCTACCATGCTTTAAACTCGCTTTACATTTTTTTCCCCTTAGGCAGAGTCTCTCTATATAGACCATATTGGCCTCAAACTCACCAAGATCCACATGCCTCTTCCTCCGAAGTGCTGGGATTAAAGATGTGCGCCACCATGTCAGGCTGGCTCTTCCCAGGATTTTGGGTCTTCTTTTTTGGTGAAGAGAAGGCTGGACCCAGGGGGTGGGGGTGGGGGCTTTTGGGCAGTAACTTACCCTAGCTGAGTTGAGAACTATCACCTGTTTTGCTTTTACCATATTGTTTTGGGTTGTGTGTGTCATGTGGTAAATCACAGACGCGTCATTTCAAGGTCATCAGCGTTCTGTTCTCCTCTGAATTCATGTTCTTGAAGATGTGAGTAAATATTTGAAAAGTTATGATATGAATGCAAATGGAACAGAGTAACGGAGGGGA